>NC_059552.1:7287727-7590757 GCF_905220415.1 Colias croceus | reverse complement strand
TTCTGCATGAACCTCATGTAGATTTCTTGTCCTCCGTGCACTGGCTGCGTTTCGGTGACCTCTTTGGGGAAACCGAGGGTTTTGTCTGTGCGATACAGGATCAGGTGGTTAAGACGAACAATTATCGGAGGTACATCATAAAGGACGGGACCCAGGACTTATGTCGTATGTGTCACCGTCCTGGAGAAACTCTCCGACATGTTACTTCCGGTTGTTCCATGCTTGCCAACACTGAGTACTTGCACAGGCATAACTTAGCAGCTAGGATTATCCACCAAGAGCTCGCTCTGAAGTATGGCCTTCTTGACGGAAAAGTGCCTTATTACAAGTACGCGCCGGAGCCGGTCCTGGAAAATAACCGTGCCAAATTGTACTGGGATCGGCCCATCATCACAGACAGGACTATTCTAGCGAATAGACCTGATATTGTGGTGATGGACCTAGCAACTTCCAGGATTTTCTTGGTAGACATCACTATCCCACATGACGACAATCTTGTTAAGGCCGATTCAGATAAACGGCTCAAATATCTGGATCTGGCGCATGAGGTTGTCGAGATGTGGGGCGGTGTGTCTGCCGAGATAATCCCCATAGTTGTGTCCACCAATGGGCTGATTCCTTCCTCCTTAAAACAATATTTAAGGAGGTTGGATTTACCGGTAAAGCCCATGACAGTGGGGATACAGCGGGCAGTCCTGCTGGACAACGCTCGGATAGTCCGCAGGTTTCTCACTCAATCGCCCTAGGCTCCGGCCGTCTGGCCACTCAGCCGGAGTTGTTTAAAACACCGCCGCGAGGCGAGATACTTGCCCCCCCCATTATAAAGCTAAAGAGTTTGTTTGTTTGAACGCGCTAATCTCAAGAACTACTGGTCCAATTTGTACTGAAAAATTATTTCAGTGTTGGACAGCTCATTTATCGAGGAAGGCTAGGTATATACGGGTGAAACCGCGGAGCGCAGCTAGTTAATAATACTTAGTAAATAATTATATCCGCTACTTTGCATACTTTATTGCTATGTTGTTTTATAAATCTCTGCCTGTATTTATTTAAAATATTACCCTGTAAAATTTAAACAGCATGGCGGTTTAGCCGTAATTTCGTAAAGAAGTAATTAGTAGATAGCTGACAGACTCTATCAAAGTAGACATATTAACTCACTGAGAATGAATAGTCTTTTGTATGACTCTTTTATTTTGACTGATATCGAATTATCGACTCTATACGAGAGACGAATTATAATAACATCACATTATAAAGATAAATATATTAAATTAATACACAGTAGTACTGGTCAATGGATATTGGACAGTCTACAAAAATTTGTAAAAAAAAAATACTTGCATTAAAATAAAAATGTTTTCGCATAATCGGACAAGAATAATAATATGTTGAAATTATATTGAGAGGCGCACAAATTTGTGAAAAAATAAAAAAATAACAAGCAAAAGAAGATTCATCTGGAGGTGCTGGGATTTGAACCCAGGACTTTCAGCATGCGAAGCAGACACTCTACCACTGAGTTACACCCCCGATGGGAATGATTTCGAAATTAAGGTGCATAATATCTCTAATTCTCAATACAAAACATAAATAGTCCTGTCTTCGTGCAAATTAAAAATGGGATATTATGTCCACTTTAGTTTTCTGAAAGTATCTATTTGTCAGCGAATTATTCTCCTTTTATCCTATATTTGTTGAATTATAGAAAAAAAATCCAATGGTCGAATTTTGCACTGAAACATTCTGTAGATAATATGAAGAAATACAATGCAAGTCTGCTATGCTTCTAAAACTAGGTAGTTAATAGATGCAACAACTCTTAAAACAATTATTTTTTAGTTACTTTAATATTCTGATAAAATTGCTATTTTCGATGTCGGTTAAAATAGTTGATCAATACTGAATATGCATGTGAATCAAATGAATAATTCAAAAAGTCAGACTCCATCCGTTACAATTAAAGAGGGGCAAACAAAAATCAATTAGCGGCACTATTGAAATATACAAGCTAGCATTTTGACGCGACTTTGTCTGGTTTTTCACGTGATTGAGGAATATTCGAGTCTTATTCGATGTGACACAGAAGATTCGTTGTGAGAAATGGATGAAACTTATTTTCAAATATTAAAGTAATTTTGCTTTTAATTAACGAATTAATTTTTACGAAATAAAACAAGATTATTTATTTTTCAGATTTTCTTTTATTCCCTTTCAAAACGTCCCTTACCAAGTATTTTAATACAGAACAATAATTCATCTAAATAACTTTCAAGGAAATGCTTAAAAAACGATATGAGACGAATATTCCCCTACCACGTATAATACACCGCAATCATATTCAACTAGAGGAAACTAAAACTGAGGGAACATACCAACGTACCACTGCATCATTTTCCACTGAAGAATTAATCACTACAATATACATTACTCTTTATGTACAGTAATCCTTAAACATCACACTAACAAAAGCAGTAATGTACGACAAGAAGACCTTATAGTATCGACAGATAGCCCGGAATTCCGCAAAATAGTGGGACAGTAAAAAAATTGATATTTTATTGCGTCCTGGGTCCACTTTTCTGCAATATTTTATTCTCTTTTCGTCGTTTCCCATTGCTAGTTACATATTTATATTTGCGAGTGTTATTTTTATGTTACGGCAATTTCGACTTTATCGACGTAGCTTAGGGTTTTTGGGGTATATTTTTCGTTTGTTTTTAAGTTTGTGTGTGTGGTACATGTCGTCACACGCACGGCTGGGTTGTATATCATCTTCTTTGAACAAATGGCCCTCTGTGTCTTTGGTTACAGCGTAATCTAGTGAGGAATAAACAACGAGGTTGGGCGAATCGTGAATCTCAAATTTTGAATACGATTTCCGCGAATGTTAAGCGACTACTCTTTAGCAAACACCTTATTGAAAAAGACAGTTCTTTACTTGAAGAATATAAGAAGAAACTGTATTAATTACTCATGCAGTAAGTAATTATTATTCTTTGTCATTCTTCTATCTCATTTGTCATTCCAGTTAGTTTATATCTATGTATAGGTATATAACCAAAAAATTCTCATCTTATCATTAGATTGTTATAAGATTAAAAAACAAAGTCTACTGAAAGCTACATACCAATTGTATCCAATTATCATGTCATAAATGTCCAAGCGAAGACACTTTAATAATTCAGACACACTGAAATCATTTTACGCTTCAATATGTATTATTTCTAAGAAGAAAATGGAAAATCTTTCATAATGCATATTTGCATTTTAAAATAGAATTCCTAGACTTGGTACCTTTGAGACGGTGCACGGGTTTCGAACTAGAGATACTAGGTACTAGATTGCAAAAACCAATAAGAAATTATTTCTATAAAAAATCTGAACGTTTACTCAAAATAAGCACAGTTGGAAATCAGCAAAAATGTCGTTCAATCGAAAAAATATATAATTTACACGCAAATAACGCAAATTTCATTATAATTAAAGTATAAACCTAGGTAGTATAGAATTTTTTGACCTATCCATAACTGATTATAATCAGAATTATTTGTCTCATAACATTTTGATAACTAATAAATAATAATAACCATAAATATTAAGGACAGTCTATTCGTACCTACCTCAAAATGTATTGTATAATCACTTAGCTAATTCCAAGCGCTCACAACAAAACGGTAATAAAACCATATTTGTATTGTAACTTAAGCGGTAATTTAAGAACTCGGTGTAAAAGCCGTTAAAATCCATCACATAAATCAAAAATTAAATCGCTTACAACAAATTTCACGCGTCGTTTCAATTCGAAATAGATTTTAAAGTGTTCTTATTGGATTATTTGTTGTAATAAGATTCTTATATGAATAGTGAGTTAAAAAACTTTTTAAGAAGCCAATACTTAACAATTTAAAATTGAATTATATGTAGGTACATGTAGTCGGGTTTCAAATTAAAATTTAAGATGTAATGAAAATATAAATAAAATTATAAATATTGAAATAACTTAATTCTAGAATTAGCATTGCAAATGGCTAGAGTGTGAATGGCTACATATAAATTTATTAATTAGTTATAGCAAATTATCATCATCATCTATCAAATGATGATGATGATGATGAGCACATTATACAAGAATTTAATTAATAAGGTTTGTTGTCTTACCAAGATTTGACGAAAGCTTTAATCACTGAGCTTCTACGGTTCTAACATCTTTAACCATACAATAAAACATAGTATCGCAGTATTATAAAAACACATTTAGCTTTCCGCCCGCGGCTTCGCCCGCGCTTTCAAAGAAAAACCCGCATAGTTCCCGTTCCCGTGGAATTTCCGGGATAAAACCTATCCTATGTGTTAATCCAAGTTACCCTCTATATGTGCACTAAATTTCATTGTAATCGATTCAGTAGTATTTGCGTGAAAGAGTAACACACACATAAACATCCTCACAAACTTTCGCATTTATACTATTAGTAGGACGATAGTGCATCCACTATTGTAATCTCCGTTCATGTTACGAATGGATTTAAAATGCGGACAAAGTCACGTAGGTTCGCTAGTGTTCCGCATAATGTAACTAGAAGCTAAGTTAAGGTGGTGTATAAATTTCAATGCATGTAAATGTGCTTAGATCGAGCCGCGCGAGCGAGTAACTTAACGTAGTCTTCCGTGTGACTCGTAACGATAAATGATGAATTTGAATTTTTATTTTCTTATTGGATGTTTAATTTTGTAACATGTTTGTTATAGAATACGATATACCTATATGACAGTAAGAGGTAAAAACTAAAAATATGTTATAAGCTCTATAATACAAGTTATTCAAATGTTTATAAAATGTAGGTATGTTTGCTTGAAACGATACATTCTTATAAGAAACTCTCTTATTTTACAGTTCTTTTTAAGTTTTGAAAAAAAAACAATCATTGCTCTAGACTTAAGTTTAAGCGTGTTCGTTTTATAGCTTTTTATTTTTATTTGATATATGTATATCAATAATATTCAATGTCTATAATATTATTAAGCAGATACCCTTAGTATGTATATTTGAGCTTTCATCTAAATTACCTAATAAAAATGGGAATAATAATTAAAATTAAATTCCATCCACTTTTGTAGCAAGTCACCAAGTGCAATTCTGAAGATGCCCGGGTCCATATGATCAGATCGTGCCCAGCCAGGAGCGGGACGGATATACCACAAATCGCTTGGTGTGAAAGAGATAGTCGTTGGGATGACCAGTTAGGGGTCAGGGGTGAACGCTCTCGTGACGTATACTGGTTCCGAATAAGGCGCTTGTCTAATAGGAAAATAATTTTAAAATATATAGCTTAAATCTCGTAATGCTAATGTGTATGGTAACAATTTATTTATATTTCAAATAATTCAATTAAATTTAATCTTAATCCTAGCATCTAAATGAGTCTGAATCTGATTAAGGATTTTGTTTTTTTTTATGTTTTGCATTTTATTATCGGTAGGTATGTCAATGATCGGCAGGAGCGTTCTTATTATTTTGTCTTCACTCTTCACATTTATTACTATTTACTATTTAGTATTTACTAACTATTTACTATTTAGTAATCTGAGGTACAAGTATAGGTACCTACTACCTACTTGTTAATATCGCAAATAACTAGTATCACTTCAGCTTAGTATTTGCTCGAGGTCTAGAAACTTCGCCGACGGGTAGGGACTAACTGTATGGTTATATTTAATAGGTCATTGTGTGAATCCTAGGTATGAGCTGGTTACTTTGAAGTCGAGTAAAGATTTGTCACCTTGAAATTTTCTAACCTGAAAACAAGGAGAATTAAAAACATTATTAAACTTATTCTTTATTTTATTTATTAAAGTGAAACTTTTATTACATCGTCTCAAACTTTTTGGTCTGTGTAGCGCATGTCGCGTGACGCACGATACGTACGATAATTATCGTACAAATACGATAATTTTTAGTTAAATGTCTATAGTGTGAAAAAAGTTTCATTTTTGCCGTGGTTTCATAAAACCACACAACATTTTTTTATTTTATTTACACAAAAAATACCTTTAATTAATTTACATCAAATAAACATAGAGGTAAAGCATTCTTTCGTGTAAAAGAAAACTCGTATTCGGTGTTGTTCAGTGTTAGAAGGCTAGAACATTTTCGAATGCACGAACAACGAAAGAATGCTCTACGCCTGTTTACATTAAAAGAATTTGACATAGTGGAGTTAGTGAACATTCGTTTGTTTGATGTAAATGCACCATTAGATGTATACTTATTGTATTTTATATCATGATCACTTAGCATGATCATGATAATAAAAATATCCTTTATTACCTCCTATTGAATCAAATTTTTCATAGTAGTTTTTAAATACCATCAACACCGTCTGGATAGTGAATGGTCCAACTACCACTATACTCACAACTTCCTGCAGTGTTCCGAACACCTACCAGTTACCACGTACCAAGCAAAGAGTCTATGTATCTTTAACATTATGAAGAGCCTTTATAAGTTTATACCCCTAAAAGGCAAAGCACCTGCAGCCACCAGTTTAGGGGCAATAGTAACCACTTAACATAAGAAGGTACTTACTTGCTTGCTTAGAAATAAAACGGGATTAGCAATGCAAATTTTCGCGCTAATTCGTTATCGATTCATAGATTTATAACCATAGAATCTATACAGATATTATAAATCTGAAGAGTTTGTTTGTTTGTTTGCACGCGCTAAATGCTAATCTCATGAACTACTTACTGGTCCGATTTGAAAAATTCTTTCAGCGTTAGATAGCCCATTTATCGAGGAAGGATATAGGCTAAATATCATCACGCTAAGGCTTACAGAAGCGGAGCCACGCGGATGAAACCACGAGGCGCAGCTATAGTTAGATGTAGAGCGATTGTTCGATATAATTTTTCTATCTCCGGTAAAAGTAGAGTCAAAATCTTCATTTATAATACTCGCATAAAGCGCATTTTGACGAAACGAATATAATTATTATGATGATTGAAATATGTTTGTTGCAAATAGGTTACGTAGGTTCATATGTTTTTTATTTCAAACATCCATAATTAATGATCATAAATCAATACACATATTCCGTAAACTGTAACCTTAATTAAATACTATACTCGTTTAAAACTCGACTCGTTAAATCTACACATATCAGAATTAACTTCACAATCAATCCTTTTAACATACATTTCGTTTAAAGCCGAATAAAGAATATCACCCGCATCAATAAATATAGGGTATAAGTCAATGTGACTAAGTTAACGTTGCGCTACAATTTGTGGAGGGTTCCGTAGATATTTTAGTTTTATTTAAATCGAATAATCTATTTTCTTGAATCTTAAATTTTGCATGTTCTTTAAGTGTGTATTCATAAAGAAGAATTTCATAATATTACAAAATAGGTACTCATCAATATACGCAAATAAGTGTGGCAGGTTATTACAAAAAATGCTTTTGTTGATACTTAAGTAAATGGACAATTTAATCTATATAGCTGCAGATAACCGGTTTCGCTTCGGTTCCGGTTTCCGGTTTGTTAAAAACGTTATAACAATAATTACTATAATAACTGTTAGTTTAAAACCAATATTAATATGTAGAACAGTTTAAGTAACGTCAGTCGATTTTTTTTTTAATTTGTTGTAAGCTTGTTGTCTAGTACACACACAATCTAACTGTGTCTTTGGAGAACATCAATCAACGCAAGTTTTCGATTAACTAATATCTTCTTTTATTTCGCAAATGTTTATTTTTATACTGTCCTACGGATCTCTAGCAAACTACATTTGCGTTCATAGCAAATAATTATACAGTGGTTGTTACAAGGGGTTGTGGGGTGGCAGCACGGGCACACAATAGACTGATGTAATGATTTTTATGTGATTTTCACGCAACACCGCCCACGAAAATGCGAAACCGTTTTTTAATTATACATCTGATTTTAATATAAGTACTTATTCGTGTATTTGCTACAGATTCTATTGAAAGATACCTGTAGTGTAAGTCCTTCCCTATTATCGGCTCTTAGACGCACACGACCTCTCACTCCGACCGCCTGCAGCCAACTGAGCTGTGTGAGCGGTGTCACCGTTGCATGTGCGCAAGAGATGACATAATACTTCCCTCTCTTTCACTCACATACACTACATCCCTCCTTTATTTTAGAAATTTTTAATTCTTTCCAATTATTTTATTAAATAAAATAAAATATGCTCTATTCGGGTATGCTAGTCTATATACCTAAACACCAGTATCAGTTAGTACACACAACTCAGGGACGCGTCCGCTCCATACCAACGATAGAGTAGAATGTGTCACCTGGCCTATAGTAATATAATTCTATCTATAAGCAACATCTCTCCTTTTCTTCTTTTTTTTCTTTTTTTTTTTCCAATACGTAATGTGTACATTCAAAATTATAATCATTTTTACAATAAATGTATTCAAATCAATATTAATTAATAATTTTTTCAAACTCAAACCTTCATTCATCAACCAGACCTCGTCCAGAAACGTTTTCAAATCGTCAGTATAAGGAAAAAATATGAATTTACCACTGGTTCGGAAAGCCGTCTCGACAGAGAAGAGCCGGCAAGAATATATAGGCATAGTTGCTCCTTCAAAATCATAGAAATGTAACATCTTCCATAGGTATTTATAATAACAATAATGGCAATTTATTTAAGTATACGACAATCTACCATGAATAAGTTGTATACTTATATTTAAGTTTATTAAGTCATTATTTATTTATTAACCAATGGAACGAAATCGTTTTCAGTAACTTAATGTATATGTAAGGTATAATGTTTAAACTATGTTCCTTCTGTAACTTAACTATACTTTTGACTAAATCCTGTACTGTACCTGTACTGTACTTAACCTGTTTTATTTTTTCCTTACATGACTATTGCACTACCTTGTTGATGTGGAACTAACATAGGTTATCTTCTCTCTTTTTTCTCACTATTTATCATGACCTGCACTCCAGGTCATTTAGAAGAGGTGAATGCTGCTTCTTCTGACGCATAATTTAATTCACTTTACCTGCACCGGCATCTGCACCATTTAAGTAACCACTGTTTTCCCACATATTAAAATTATTATTAAACAATAGCTGTAAAAGACCTTATAAATCTTATAATTGGATTAGTAACAATCTAAGTAAAACTTCGGTACAATTATTACCAAGTAAAATGCCTATAGACTAGGTATATACTTAAATATTATTTAATATCTATATTCTGTATGTGTACTTCGTTACTAAAACAATATATTATGTTCCAATTTTAATTCAATATACCTAATAAAATCGGAATGTAAATGTATATCTGTACCCTAAATAATATAATAAATATTATACGGCAAAATTTTAACCAAACATTAATTGGTTCATTATTTATTCTTATTTAAGCAACAACAAGTTATCATATATGATCCTTAGGCACAGGGAAGATTTGTTTATTTATTCGTTTGTCCGTCTCTCTTTAGTATCGCAATAAAGCGATTTATGATATACTTATTTTTGGTGATAGTTTAGAGGCTAGAAAGTGGCAGCTTTTTTTTTATAGCGCATTAAAAATATTTAATTCATACAGAAACATGCATTTATGGTTCGCATTTGAATTCCTAATTGTATAAATTCCGATAGGTCACGCAATATGAAAATGTCACATGTATTACAATGTTAAGTTCGATAATTATCAATAATTTAAATACCAACTTTTGGGTATAAACCACTCTGACAGAATTACAGGCTTTGTGGAGCTTGCTCTGCAAGTTGCAACAGTACAATAGCATACTATATTGTGCCATGATTGACTTCTATTGAACCGCTTTTAGCTTCTCCTGTATGTTCGTATGACTGTATGCAACCGATTCTTTTCGATTCGCTAATGACCTACCCAAACCGTACAGATTTAACTTCAGTGACAATATTACAACAATTTATTGACAATACAATAATTAATATTTAGTAAAGCGTGATTAATTATTACTTTTTTTTATACCTTCTATTTGTAACCTCAACACACACGCGGTGTTGTTCATTGTATGGTTATTACATTAATAACACATATTTAAAATTTAATTAATGTAACGAACCTAAAACGAATCACAATGTATCATTTTGTTGATGACATTTTTTATTATTATTTTTTTTTAATTTATTTGTTACTTATGATAACATTTGTATGTATTTGTATTACTGACAACGTAATAGCCACTTGAAAAAAAAAGAAAAAGAAGATAACTTTATGACAATAATAATGGCTTAACCATGGGCTAAACATTAATCACACATTAATGGTCTGAAAATGTTTTTTTTTTTAACTGTACAATGTTAACTGTAACAATCAATAATATAATATTTTTTTTTACCTATATTTATATAAGTATTTGCAATATTCAATTTTGCATTTCGAAATCAATACCACTACCACCTCAATATTGTAGAGATTAATAATTGGAATATATTATATTCTGACTAAGGCACGAATGGTGAACTTTTCGCGATAATACATTTTTTTTATTTTTTTTTTTGACAAGAAATCTTTAAGGTATTTCTTAATTGATAATATCTTTTTATTTTCAATCTAGTACGATATCTCTCATATATAATATGAGCTCTTAAAAGATGTATTACGTAAGTACTTTATGAATATGAAATCAGACCAGTCTTACAAACCACCATTAAAACTTGGATTTTATATGAATTGCTACGTTGTAAATCTTATAAAATTCTTAATAACTTTTTAAACTTGTAGATAAGATTATTAGTGTAGGTATTGACTTTTATAATATTAAATATTTATTAATCTATTCACGTTGATGTTTCTGTTGCTGATTTTCTCATCTTTAATAAAATTGGTGTTTTAAATTATAAAAACAGTCGTTATTAATATAGTAATAACTAGATGCACTTGCATATATACCAATATTTGCGGTATGATGTGGTTATGATCCATTTTTTATTTTACATTAAATGTTCGTCTTGAAATTGACCTTTATTATCTATCTAAATATTTAAGCATTTGGCAGGTTGTTTGACACTATACACTATCTATCAAAGTAATTATTATCTACAATTAACGATTCATATTTTATGCCAATTGTCTATTGTCCAACTATTGTCTTTCACGGTATATTATTGTATAAATTACGTAAAAGTTGTTTTCAACGTTCCAACATGTAATAATTAACAGTGTGTTATAACCCCAAACCGGGGTGCTACATTTCCGCTGAGGGAGTAGTGTTACATTACTGCTACGTTCCGTTTAGAAAGCTTCTACATACCTGCAACGTTCCCGCGCAGGGAATTGTCGCGTCCTTGCCACGTTCCGATAAGGAACCTCATACGCTGCTACATACCGCTTAAGACCCATCTTCAGTAGTACTACGACATTGCTACGATTGCGCTGAAGGATTACTGCGACGTTCCCGCTGAGGAAATCCTTCTACGTCTTGCTTGCTTCGGCTCCTTAATTCCTGTTGAAGGAATTCAGCGACCAACCCTAAAGACACCCTACCGCCTGGCCTTCGCAACGAGACGCGCACTCCATGTTAGGTCCACCTTATCAGTAAGAGGAAGAGCCCTACCGGAGGGTTTGGTCCTAGACACACCACGACCCTTATTGTTACTGATATTTGTATTTATTTTATTAATTAACTAAATTAATTATCGACTGTATGGTGAGTAGTTCTTATTATTTTTTATTTTTTTTTTCCACCTCAGCTACAACGCCACATAGTTTAAACAATAAAAATGAATAGCCAAATACCTATTATGTTGCTAAGTGTAAAACTCAAAACTCGGCGCGCGGCGTATCGGCTTGACCAATTCGGATAATATTCATATTCCAATAAAGAGCATAACAACGTCTGCCAGGTGGCTAGTTTGAAATAATGAATATTGAGACTACTCTGTATGTCTCTCTTTCCATTTATTTTTGTTTTCGAATGTTCATTGTTTTATTACCTTACCCTGTTTATGATTATTATACTATCACTTAGGTAACCTGTCTAACTTTATAGTTGTCGGTTAAATGTGCAATACCTATCGCAGATATTTTAGGCATTGTTATCATTATGATTATTTGTGAACAAAATCTGCTATGAAATTACGAAAATATTAAGTCACTTTTAGATACGAATAATAAAAAAACTACTGTAAATATTTTAGCATTTACTATTTATAATCTTAAAATTGTATTATTCCATTTTTTATTTGGATAACAATACTAACCATAAGTATTTTCGAAGATACAATAAATCTTAAAAGAAACACTATCACATCTTTTTTTTTAATATATTACAATATATAATAATTATTAAAATATATAATACGTATTTAAGGGGAAGCTCCCTGAATTTTATGTGTTTTTGCATTAATATTCTGAAACAGGCACACATACAATCAAAATGAAACTGTAGTATATGATATTGGGTCTTTTTCTTTCGATGTACAAGACAGTTACGTAATTGTAACATTTTCACTCGATTCATTTTTTTTTTATTCAAAAATTATGCCTTTTTTTAAGGATTATTACATTTTTTAAAGATTTACTTGGACTTTACGTCTAAAATAAATGTTAACAGTAAGAAAATAGAGTTTACTATCGAATCCCAAGATATTATTTTTCTAGATTAATTATTACCTTACTTAGTTATAAACGAAATAAGAATTGAGACTTACTTTTCGAGCTCGAACGCGATCAAAGAGCGCACGCGATATTCAACTTTATTACGGCTGTATTACCATCTAGTACAGTAACCGGTCTCTCAGTGCCAGAAATGAGAAAGGGAGCCTCCTCTTAAAATTCATAATATGGGCATCACCCAAAATATAAACATTTTAAACGAGCATCACCCGTATCACATCACTACAGGTACTACTGTAATGTAATTATATTACGACTGCCAGGCATCATCTGGTATAACATTACAAAGTACACACGGGCGTCACTCGTTTTTTTTTTTGTACTACCAGGCATCATCTGATATAACATTACAAAATACACACGGGCGTCACCCGATTTTTCTTGACCACCAGGCATTATCTGGTAATTTACTAATTAGCCTGTCTAGGAAACTTACGTTCCTTGCGTGATAGCCATTAATTACTTCTTTTATCCAATAATGAATAATCTTAAATAATACTCGTGCAATTTCACATCGAGTAATTAAATAAGATATAAGTGGGTATTTGGTATAATTCTATTTTGTAATCAGACCAGTCTATTCTGAGCTGATCGGGAATCGAACCTTCTTAGCTCATTTAATCATGTTTAACCAATCCTCTAAGCAGGTTCTTACATATCAGTATTAATAAATTTATATGTAAACAAATGTCCCAAAATAATAATCTACAGCATCGACTAAACAAAATATCACATTTAGTCTCGCATAACGCAGTTACAGTCCTATGCATGACTACGTGAGTAGTACATACTGGACGACGCTAGCTGTATACCCGTACACTGTACAGTGTATTTATCATACAGGCACCATACGCTCGAGCAATAAAGCCAGCCCGCGTATGCATTGGTATCAGTATAGTTATGTTTACGAAAAACAATTTACAACACCTACTTTATCCTTCTGGCTACAATTGTTTAAGAGGTTTTGCTAAATCTTTATGTAAACGAAACCTTCGTTTTCTACGGCGCGGAGGCCTCTCGAAAGGCACGCACATGTTATTTTGTACTTTGTGCGGGTAATTATTTTATGTAAGCGGCACAAAATATCATAATGAAAATAAGTATGTGTGTATATTATTATTAACTTTAATATTCGCTTCGATGTAACTCGACTGTGGATATAATTAGTTCAATAGTTATCACAGCACACCTATTTCCTCCTTTTTTTTTTTTGTAATTTTTAGTATCAAAGAAAATTACTTACAATTATTCCCGATTTACCTCGTCGCCAAAAATGTAGTGTAAGTCCTTCCCTATTATCGGCTCTTAGACGCACACGACCTCTCACTCCGACCGCCTGCAGCCAACTGAGCTGTGTGAGCGGTGTCACCGTTGCATGTGCGCAAGAGATGACATAATACTTCCCTCTCTTTCACTCACATACACTACAATACCTATGTTGTGTTTTAACTTGTTTTTGTGAAATTGTGAAAAGTGAATAAATTAGGACTGTAGGTATCTAGTTACGTAATTATTTTTCGAACAGAAACTCAAAATACTTAGTAAACTTTTGAAGTTAAGGTCGCGTCATGGCAATACCGTCACGACATGATGACGATTATGGTAAGCATCTTTTAATCTTGACAAAGAAGTTTCACTTCTGACACGAGTGCTCGGCATACACGCCCTTTTTAAATCTTAAGTCAATTAAAATATTAATTTACCTCTTACTTCACTCCAAGTTACTTACAACTTACATAATATAGGTAATCCATGGAAAATACTGATAACAAAAATTATCCGAAAATATTCATATTCATAACATTTAAAATAAGCCTGACCGTGTGTACCAACTACCACGCATCTTTAATTTTATGCAATATTTTCATTGATAGTTAATTAAAAGGGTGTAACTGTAAAAACAGATAACGAATCACGAATAAAGTTGTTTTAATCCGAGATTAATTTTAGTTCAGCGCCATCTAGTGGGGTACATTCACACTATAATATAGTTTATTAATAATAATATTTTAATCCAGAAATATAATAAAAATGAAAAATATAAGACTCTACAATGCAGAAATTACGTCGAAGTATACAGGGTTACTTGCAAAACACCAGCAACCTCGCAGGACAAGATAGCTTACATCATAAGTAACAACATTTTGTTCTCATACTCTTGTCATACAGTTTGTGACACAATAAATCTGTTTGTGGCCATTTTGGTTCTTTATTTTTGATTATCCCTTCAGCGGGGGTGTAACTCAGTGGTAGAGTGTCTGCTTCGCATGCTGAAAGTCCTGGGTTCAAATCCCAGCACCTCCAAAAAACACTTTATAGATTTTTAAAAAGCTTTGAAACTATTTTTATTATTATTTATGAACAAAATGTAAGGAAAAGAATAATATTCAATTAAACCCTCATAAATTAACATTTAAATAGATAGTTAATTATTTAGAAACGTAGGTAATATTTTTTTGTTTATTTGGCTCTTCCGACTCTCTTGAATGCTAACTTGCTAACAAACCTTTGCCTGTATAAAAGTACAATACAATATGGAATCCACGATTATAATAAAATTTAGTTTTAGTGTAATGTGTATCACACACGTGTGTGGGTAATGTATCACTACATAGTATAAAACAAAGTCGCTTTCTCTGTCCCTATGTCCCTATATATGTCCCTTTGTATGCTTTAAGCATCTTTAAAACTACGAAACGGATTTTCAAGCGGTTTTTTTTAATAGATAGAGTGATTCAAGAGGAAAGTTTTAGTATATAATTTATTAGGTTTTAGACAAAGCGGGCGAAGCCGCGGGCGGTAAGCTAGTTAAATAATAAAAATAACATTCTTCCAAGTCGGTTAAAATAACGTAATCATACAAGCAATGTATTCAGTGGCTAATCACAATGAATTGCTTAGTTCCTCAAATGTCAGACCAAATGGAATTACAAACTAAGGATGGATAGGCTTGTTATTAATTCAAACTAACATTGGTTCGTAATACCACTGTCCACTACCACGATTATATGAACGTATAATATTCTCTGTGTAAATTTATATCTTAAACTACTAATATTATAAATCCTAGATCACTATATATATGTACTATAAAACAAAGTCGCTTTCTCTGTCCCTATGTCCCTCTATGTATGCTTAAATCTTTAAAACCATGCAAGTTGCAACGGATTTTGCGATTTTTTTAATAGATAGAGTGATTCTCGGCGAAGATTTTGGTGTTTAATTTATTAGGTTTTAGACAAAGCGGGCGAAGCCGCGGGCGGAAAGCTAGTCTTAATATTATAAATACGAATGTTTGTGAGGATATGTGTGTGTGTGTTTGTTACTCTTTCACGCAAATACTCCTGAACTGATTACAATGAAATTTAGCACACGTATAGAGAGTAACTTGGATTAACTAATCTTCGGAAGATACCCCACTTAAAATAAATGTCGTAGGTATCCTTATTATTTTAGAACAGAACTTATTGAAAAATATACTTACTTGAAAAATTTTTTTTTTCAAAGAAAAACATCAAATATATTTATTATATACTTAATGTTATTTTCTAAATAACCTGATTAAAAAAAATACAAGAAAAGTGACACGACGAATATTCGGTTCGTTCAGGAAATTACGTCGCGACTCAATTTCCAATGTAATCCGTTCGGAAATCTACAGCCATCTGTGGCTTTTTGATTTTTATTTCATTTCTAAATTTAAATTTGGAGAAAATACTCTCTTACTTATGTTTCTTTATGTTTTAATTTGCGAAAAATACTCTATTTCTCAAATCTCAATAAGTGGACTTATTGGTTGACCTATCTTTCTGCCATTTTATCATGATTATAACCTTTACCATAAGTATGTACCTTTTTACTTTTAGACGCCTAACAAATAACAATAGTATTAAAATGGAAGCAATATAGTATGTTAAAAGTAATTTTGGATCATAAAATAAAAATAAAACACAAAAAATATAGATAACTGACTAGTAGTAGTGGTAACTAATTAAAAAATATTGTTATTTTGGAGGTGCTGGGATTTGAACCCAGGACTTTCAGCATGCGAAGCAGACACTCTACCACTGAGTTACACCCCCGGTTGCAGAGGTCCCTGAAAATAAGGAATCATTGGAACTTTTATTTAGTTTGCAAAACTTTTAAAGTGAACTTCTTTAGGTGCATTGAAAATAAAATTTTAAGGTCGGGTCATGGCAATACCGCCACGTCATGGGAAAATGCGACGATTTTAGTATCTTTGAATCTAGCCAAAGAAGTTTTACTTCTGACACGTGTGCTCGGCACACGCGCTCTTTTTTAAGTTCATTTTCGGTACTTATAAAAATCCGCATGTATGTGTTAAGGTGATAGTTATGACTAATAATACCGTCTAGAATAAGTTAGATTTTGTTGAAAATAAAAAAAATATATTATGTATAACTAGCGGTCCGCCCCGGCTTCGCCCGTGGTACATGTTTACGTTTTCTCTACATAAGAACCATCCTCGTACTTCAAGGAATATAATAAAAAAAGAATTATCGAAATCGGTTCAGCCGTTCTCGAGTTATGGAATTACAACGAAAAGTGGCATTGATTTTTATATATTAGATATTAGGTACACTTTAAAGCAAACTAAAATATATCGTTAGATACAATATACAAAATACCGATCAACAGCTATAAAGCAAAAAAAAAACACCACCACATAAAACTCACAAAAAAACAAAAAACTTTAATCTCCAGTCAAAAAATCGTCAACTCGCACTTTCGATAAGTCACACTGAGATATTGTTAGTTTGACTGACAGCTAATAACCGCAGATTTCCCCTGGGCATTTCTGTCCCCTGCCGAAATTGTCGCGTAGACAAGGTAATAATAATAAAAATTACAAACTCAACAATTCATACACAAGAAGAAAATTTTGTATACCGAAGTATTGTAAAAAAAGACAAAATTAATCTCAAAACTTTTTTGTTAGTGTAATTTTTTACGTTTGATTATGAATATTCATTTCTCTAAAAAGACTCTCAACTAAACACAGTTACATAGCATTTACTAATTTATAACCAGAGTATCTTCAAATTATAAGCATTCATTATAAATATTGATTAAACTATTGACTGTCATCGAACACAGTTCCTTACAGAACATATTATGTAAACTGAAATAAAACACGCTCGCGCTAGAATGAACGCGCATTCAAGTAAAAAAGAAAAATTAAAAATAAAATAGACATAAATGAATTGCCTGTATCTATGCGTTAAATATTAACGATCATCTCCATTAGGACAAGGGCTTTTTCTAAGAGGTTCTTATGAACATAGATATAAAGTTAATAAATTGCCTTCGACGAACCATAAATCATTCAATATCTTTTTACTACCTTCTACTATGAATATTTATATTCTTATAATATACTCGTACTTGATATATTAATAGCGAAAATAATTTTAATGTACATAATATTGAATAAAACCTTTCCGGATAATTGGTCCAAAATTCGTGTAAATTTTGTGTTGGATAGTTTTAAAATAGAATAAATAAAATAAAAAGTAAATAAATCATATCTAGATACTCAAATCTCAATGCCGAAACAGATAGATATTATAAGACGTACGTAAAAGGCAATAAATCTATACACGAACCGCAATAACTCACACTTCTGAATTCACCCTAATTAGGGGCGGCCCTGACTATTAGCTTTACGAGTTCTTAATACTTCAAGTGTATGCTCCTATTTCAGTACAAATGTGGTGCATATTTAAATATGTTCTTATATTTGTGAGATGAACAGATGGGCTAGTTATAGGGGAAATGTCTGGTGAAATTACAAAAAGAAGTAAAAGGAATTGGTCCTTGTTCTTATTCAACACATATTTCAACAAATTTGGATTTGGCAATCCAAACATTTTTTTTTGTCACCACCTCATGTACCATAGACTAACTAATCCAGCCAATCCAAACATTTATTTTCTTCATCACCAATATACCATAGACTAACAAACATTCATGCTTAGAATAATGCCCAATACAGAAAGAGAGTCTAAGCACAACCTATCTAAGCGGTTACTAAACATTTGAAGATGAATTTTAATGAATCTTGCGGTCTCTAATCAATTCTGACACAACAGTATTGAGTTACACGCATCATTAGTGCGGATTAATAGTTAGGGTTATCACAATTTTGGGACAAATGAATGGGTAGTAATTAAAGACTTACACGCATGGTAGAAACGGTATTATGTTGGTTTGGAGATTGATACACTACAGCAGTTGGATTTTGGAGGTAGGTACTGTCAACAATAATACAATAGAAACAGTTTTAATATTTGCGTTTTTTAACAATAATTAATGGTGTAAGATAAATTATTATTAAAGAAAGGTTGTGGTGAAGTGTATTTAATCTCTCTTATTTTCTGAACCCTTTTAATTTTTAAATAATACTAAAATATATATCCTTATTCAGGTTTTTACTCGTGCCTTTTCTTATACGCACCTACATAAAAATTCAATGTGCAAAAAACATCAAGATGCATGATTTTTAAAACATACATATTATAAGTACCTATTCACAAATTATTGTCGTGTAAAAATTTAGTTCGAACAACCTATAACAATTTTTTTCTTAATAAACAAGTTTAACATCAATAAAAATCTGAAAATCCTACATGTTCCTCCTACCCTACTGTTAGCAAATCTCACAAATTGAAACAATTAGAGTTCCCGCGTGATTTATGTCGGCTCCTTTTACACCTGAACGTGACGTGTGGATGCCAACAAATGACACGCACGATCAGCTGAGAGAATCAATGGGCTTCTTGATATGGACAATGCTTTATGTAAGGCTTTATGTATCAAGAACACAACAAATACAACACTGTTGAAATTGATATTTTTGGTTTTATGGCATTCAAATGCTTTATAAATATAAATTTATAAAGAATAGAAAAAATTCGATCACGAGGCGGGACTCTGAGATGTGTCCCTTAGACACATAAAACTGAAAGAATAGAATAAATTCGATTGCTCTGGCGGGTCACGAGTAGCTGAATTGGTCAGGCATCCGCCCCGGAATGGCGCGAAAGGATGCGGGTTCGAGTCCCGCCTCGTGATCGATTTTTTTCTATTCTTTATAAATTTATAAATACAACACTACTACAACTTTTGTATGAAGATGCGGAAGGACTAGATCGAAAGCGAAGATTTCATATATCGTAATGTTGCGCTACATTTTAACCAATTAAAAAAAATAGTATCTTGTGTGTTATCTAATTAACAAAATTCGAATCAATTCAGTTAAAGAGATGTGGGAATAGGCAAAAAGACAAGGACAGAGTTTAAAAATCAATATGGATAATATGGACAGCGCTAAAACACGTTAGATACTTCTACCGATGGTCTTTAGCAGCAGAATTTCGATTTTTTTTCTCTCCTTTTCAATTTTGTCTGGGTTTCAATCTGAACGCAGCTTTTAAACTCTACAATTAAAAATAAACTGTCATGTCACGATCATTGACAGATTGTATAACAGCATAAACAATTTTGTATGTGTTTATTTTTATAGAGTTTATTATGATGATAATTATTTATATAAAGCTAATAATAATTTTCGAAGTATTAGTCCACTGCAACTCAGAATCTCCAAATGTAGGATCAGTTCTCTTTTCATCATCAGATGTTGGCAAAGAACAATGGACTACCTCTGAATTAGAAGCTTTACAAGCGAGAAGATACTTCCAAAATCTCATTCCACCTCCACAAATAGGATATTCTTTGAACAACGAGTATTTAGTAAACCTGGTGAACTATTTTGAAAACTGCTACTCAACTATTAATAAAGAAGCCACTAGTTTAAGTGAACAAGAAGTTATGGATATGGCACTCTCAGACGCAATCGGAGGATACATTAAAGTATGGATCTTACCGATAACGAAATATTCATACTACGCTGGAACAATCAGTTCCGATAATGCGATCAAGATATTTAAATTATTTGGTAATATCAAAAGAAATTTAAATACGGATGGCACGTCGTGGCACGGTCCGAATGAAGATTTGTTACAATCTGTTACAATAGACATAGCTCCTAAGCCACACGACTGGCACCAAAGAAGTAGACATGATGCTTGCAACCGCTTAGCCTACTACGAAAAAACAGATAACGGACTGACTATCCCACTACCTTACATAAATTGGGGTCTCAATCCACAAACTATGTTTGTACCTTTAAAAAATCAATCGTTAGTTCAACTTATGTCGCCAAATTCATCTACAGCTTTACTGGATTATTACATAGTAGCGGCAAGTTGTTTAAATACAGATAATTTGGATAATGATAATGATTTTGGCTCAAGATTTCAAATATGGCTGGCATCAGATGTGATTCCACATTTAAGTGATGATAACCTGTACGTTGCTTTTGGTAGTGTTTTGTCCCTGTTAAATAAGACAAAGAACTTTTACAAAGATATAGTACATTTCTGTGATGACAAATATACATCTTTACAAAATAAAGTTCTTGAATCTGGATGTTCAGTATCGTGGCCTTCGAAAAAAATTATTATCATAATAATTTTGTTGTTTTTGGAAATCATTTGGTGTATTCCTGCGCTATGCTGTTTGTGGTCTCATAAAAAGAAACGTAAGCCGGGGAATGTATGTAAATGCTTCAAAAGAAAACGGAAACCCAACCCAATGAAACCATTTAAACACAATAAAGATAATAATTTACTTCCCGGCGTTAAACTATTTTTGCTACCGCGAACGCGAAACTTGGAAGTAGACGTTGAATTTCCCTCGTATGGCCCAAAATATGTAACAGTTAAAAGCCTCAAATCATCCAGAGAAAAAGTGACGCACATTGATGAGATTCCAAAGCGATCATCATTTGCAAAAATAATGCCAAACTATAGAAACCCTCTTCCATCATTAGAAGAAAACGTAAGTTTGTTGAAGGAGCATGTATGTCCATATGCTCCCATACGCGGTATCCTTAAAGATACAAAATGTTCCAAAAGTGTACCTTTGCTTCCTGATCTGCATTCCTCTAAAACGATGACACTAATCCAAGAACAAGAAATCAAGAACATTTCTTACACACACGCTAGCATATCTCTGTCCAAAAGTGTATGTAAATGTGTATCCATGAATACGGATAATGATAAAAAATCTAGCATACAAAATGATAGTAGTGAGAAATATGCCTCAATAACTGACAATAAAAGTACAGACGTTGTGCCAAGTATTGTAATGAATAAAACAAAAGAAAATATCAAAGCAAAATCCAATAAATCTATTACCAAATCTGGCATTGGAACAAGATCTAGAAGTCTGACCATTAGACAGTCGGTTCTTGAAAAGACTGCAGAACTAAAAACTAAATCAAAAAATGATACAAATAACGTTTCCGTTGAAAAAAGTGAGCCACAAACTATAATAGAAAAGATATCTTCACCTATGGATAAAGCTAGATCTAAAAGAAATATTATGAAATATGAAGATCAGCAACACAAAATATCTAAAGTTCCAAAGATTTTAAAACCAAAGAAAAGTTATAAATCAGAGGAAAGAAATAAGCACCAAAAAGAAAGCCCAATAATTGCCTTAAATAAAAAAGATAAACATCAAATAGAGACACAGAAGAAACAAAGGTTCCCTGGTATATTTAGACCTACCAATGCAACTAAATCTGATAAAAAAGATAAATCTGTAAACGAGCATGCTTCTCTAAATATAAAAATTTACAATAATCAAAACGACAGAGGGAGGAAATCTGATATTGCTAAACCAATTGAAGAAAAGAGTAAGAGACATTTAAGTAAAGAATATAACACATTAAACATTAATATTGATAATCCACAAACAGACATAGAAGTTGATATAACAAGCTATAGATCGTCGAAGGTAAAACCAAGTAAAATACCAAGACGGATTATATTCAAAGCAGATAATGGAAATATAAATCCTACTTCACCTCAAAATAATAAAGAATTTCCAGGTTCCACAAAGACACTTTGTAAATCAGTAAAAACCACTTTAGACGACAGCGCTATTCAAAAAGTTTCAAAGAAAAATGATAAATTAAATACTACATTTTAGCTTATGGATTAATTTATTGTAGATAAACAATTTCTGATAATTTTATATTATAATGTTCTTATTTTTAACGTTTAAATATAAATATTAAACATTTTAAGCTTTTTCAGTGCCTTTGTTATTATTACGAATCTACTATGCGTAAAAAAGTACTGATTTTGAAGTATCTTAACTGTCCTAAGTTTAAATAATATAGATACCTATGGAATCAGTAAAAATGTTAAAATATTAAGAAGTCAGACTAGATTTTTTACTGATATTAATTACATTGAAGTAAAAGCCTACAATTTTTAACACATAATTAAGTTATTAAAAAAATAGTCTTCTCTTATTATTACGAACATCACTTTTACAAAAAATAAAAGCATCCTCCACACTTACCTAGCAGAGCCCCGCACTAATCACCCCGGACAAATTTATAGCCCGCGATCCGGGTGTATTAGCCACTCCCGGGTGAGTTATTGCAAATTTTACCCGCTCAGGTGCCGCGGAGGCCCACTAATCTGTCATTACTGGGTCCACTTAGCAAATTGGCCTCGGACTCGCAAAAATGAGTCTAACCTAACGGTGTGGCGAATTTATATAGACTGGATGGACGTTTTTCGGCTTTTTAGGGAGGTTTTTTTGTGGAAACTATAGTCAAAAATTAGAATTTTAGGATATCTTTCACAAGTTAAAATATAAATCTGAAATAGCCTATTATAACGGATGGAATTTTTGTTTATTGCTATGTACAAAAATCTTTAAATTTAACACCTACATGATCCACTTGATGATAATCGTCCTTTGGTTATCCCCCTTGGTTATCCCATAATCGAATAAAATAAACCGAAATCATAAATACCTTTTATTGAAACTATAAATGTAGAGTTGGACTCTTGGTTGGACTCTATATTTATTATCTGTATCAATTCAGTAGGTTTACGTCTAATCCAGTGCCATAAACAAATTAATTAGCCGACTCTTAAGACTAATCGGATGGGGTGACCACACCGCAATAAATACTGGACGAAGGCGAACAATGTTGTGGGATTACGGACAATTGTCCGGGATAATCCCCGATTGACACGGGATTTGTGGACAAATCGTCCGGTGTGTTTGCTAATTTATAGTCACCGTTTTTAATTTGGTACATCTGTTCTCTATGATATGGGTGATATATTTTATCCGGAGTAACATATGAGCTTGCAATGATTAAAAATATCATAAAGCCTAAAAAAATTTGTATGTAAGTATGTGAATTTAACTAAAATTCTTTAAATTTTTTGCTACAATGCATAGATGGTTATAGCACAGGGTTAAAGAATGAGTCCAATCACATCTATTCGATCCTCATAATATGTTAAAAATCTCCTACAAAACTGCAACGAAAAACTATACCAGTGAAATCCATCTGCCAAGTAACATAAACTATAAACGAAACGGATAAACAATCTAAATATTCTTTAACCCATACAATCATGAAGAATCCAGCTACAAAATGAAAGACCATAAATAACGTTATCGTTATCAAAACGGAAGGCGAAAGAACTTCTTAAATTAACCCGTTGACAACGAATTGCTTGCTCGGAGCCGAAAATGTCGCCGACTCGTAAGAGCTATAATTTAAACAATCTCTCTCCCTTGTTTGCTCAGAAACTTGATTTTCCTTAAAACACTTACGACCTTGTTATTCCACGCTTTCATTAAGGATAGGGTTGTCAATTCCTAATACAGTATAATTACAATTTTTGTTTCGAACATTTGGAACTCACGTTCCAAGAAACAATGGAAGTTTTCAAATCGTCGCGTATTTTAAAAATATTAAAAAAAAATATGACTCTCCTAAACAATAATATACTGCCTTGATTAATCACAACGTCGTTTATATAATATTGTATATTATTATATAATATAATATATATATATTATTGTATAATATTGTTTTAATTTCTCCAGTTAAACAAAATAATGATAGATCATTCTAATATGTACTGATCTAGCAGACACCAGCACAAATTTCTATAATTCATTTTGTACACCGCACACGAACATATAAAACAACAACAAACTGATAAAAGTTTGGAAAACTGACCACCGCAATGTATGACATATTAAAATACAAATTACCCATCATCATTTAGTTTATTTTTTTATACTAAATCCCTTTACCACCAGAGTACCTATACCTGAAACTCCATGAAAGAAAATGGTCTCATTTAGCAGCCCTATAAATTAACGGTGATCACTACCACAAGGTTGTAAGTATCAGCAAATATTTCTATAGTAATTGTGGTAGGTTTAATTAAGGGCCGTAACAAGGTCCCTCGGGACGTGGCCAAGATATCACTATCAGAGATTCCAGATGTCGCGTGAAAAATGACACCTCAGCGCTTCCGAAACTTGATAATTAGCGGGTTGTTGATAAGAAAAGGTTTCGCTGAAGTGAATATAACGGAAACCGTATTTTACAGTTAAACCTATGTTGTATTACGATTATTTCGGTTTATTATTTGAATTATGATATGTGGAAAAAACAATGAATAAACGTTTTTGAATGTGTTGAATATGTTTTTTATTTTTTATTTAATTAAATCTGCCACACGTAGATAAATGAATTTTAATTTTATTATTGTGTATAGGTTTATTTCACTATACCGTTTATATTTTACGTAAAAAATTGTCAGGTCGAATCCCCATAGTTTAAAAGCACCAAATATGAAGATTTTTGATAGATAGACTAACAGATATCAATCGAATCACGAATGATATAGGTATATCATGACCTATGTATTCGTATAGGTATTTCCTGCTTTTAGATTCAACTTTAGAATACTCCAAACGTCTTCCGACATCTGCAAATACTTTAATAGGATCGCCTTTAATTACACAAACAATCCTTTACCAACATCTTCATATATATATTTGCCGCCAAAGTCATCTTACCAAATAAACTAAGGTATAGCAGACCATTATAACTTGATCTATCGGAATCTACTACATACCGTCGACTGGGTCTGAAAGTCAAGACATTCGAAGGGGGTGGGGGAGGTCTAGTCAAAATGGATTGAGACAAATTGCATACAAGGGGAGTTAAACAAATTAATCACAGGGTCCAATTTTGCGGAAACAATGCGGGGTAGCTTGTGACTGCTTGTAAGCTGTGATAAATTGGGACATTCTACACTAGCGCAATTGTAGACCAATAAATAAGATAATTAATTACGCTTGTTTGTGGTTTTAAAGATCATGACAATTTATTTAAAAAAGTAAGTCTTTACAGCGTTGATAGTCGCAGAACGGTGTCTCAATTTTTATGATAATTTGTTTGATTATGTTGAATTCAAATACAAAAATGCAGAAAATTTGTCATCTGAAGTCGACGAATCTATAAAATCACAAAATTCTGAAGGTATTATTTAAAAATTCATTTATTGCTGACTCGTTTGAACGTTTGAACAAAATTTATAGTTATTTTTTATTTTTGATATTTAATTTAGATTATTTCATAGTTCATATTCCATACGACATTTTTAATAGCAATGGAAGCATTTAAGGCCCCCTTGGTTAATGCTACATTTATGATGTTACAAATTATAAATGGGCAAGACTGCATCGTTGCAAAGTTTATTAATTGTTGAGACAAATCTACCTCTATTCAAACTTCTACGGACGTCTTATTAACTTTGGCATGTAGGTACATGCAATGTTTGCAAATGCTTATGCTATGAAAGTACTTCAGGCACACTAACCTAGTCACGGACGAATTCTACCTATACCCGTGGCCCCGTCGTTTGTGTGGCTTGACGGAACACAGTGGGGTTTTGGTCGGTAGGAATCCGACATAACCCGCGGCCCTTTCCCCGGAGGCCGTGGGTAATCTATGCAAGATTTCCCCACTCAAAAAAAAAAGGCACATTAACCTAGTTTACTTTGTTGGAATTACCCATAATAATTACGTATTTATAAGTAGACTTGTTCTTAGTAAAACTTAATAATACCTATGCCTATCATTTATATCTCTCGGTAATATGTAATGTGGCTTTCTTCTGGTGAAAGAATTATCAAAATCGGTTAAACAATTTATTTATTTATCCACACAAACAAACAAGCTTCCCTTTATAATATAAGTGTAGACAAATCTAAAAGAAACGCGTAGTAAGATTTATTCAAACTACAACAAGACACATCCGGTAAGACGCGTTATTATTAGACTTGCCTTTAATTCGTATTTCCTTTACTTTTAATAGTGTTTATTAGCTCTAAGTACTTTGTTATTGTCGTTAGTATACTGAATTAAAGTGTTCTTGTAACTAATTAGAATTACTTACTTCCTACAAGGTCGCAAGCCGGTCAGTGTGAAATGACAACTCGGTCAGTGTGAATATATTAGCAGTTGTTAAAAGTTTACGACATGTGTTAAAGATATATTATTTAAGAACTGAAGAAAGCCTTATAATTATATCCTACTTGCTCAAAATATACTTCGATATACCTAGGTACTCCAGAAACTAAAATTATGATCAGAATCACTTATGAAAATTCACAAAAATTTAAATAGCCTTAATAAAAACTAAAATTTGCAAAGGCTTCTCATATAGGTATATTACACTTACACTTATTCATTTGTTAAATATTCTGCAGAAAGGATTCTTAAGTTGGTTTTGGTAGTCTTTCTCTTCTCTGCATCGAATGTCTTCTGAACTCATTGTTGCTGGTTTACCCCGCAAAGTAAATATCAATCAATGATACAGCATTTAATACATGCCCCATACCTACTACTATTGGTCGCTTTTCCTTCTAATTTTCAAAGTTCAATCCATACAAATCTGAATCATCAACCACGCTTACAAACAAACATACATATCAAACCTTTTACAAGCTGCACAAACTGTCCACTCGATGGCAATAATTAAAAAACTAAAGCGGATGTACTTCCGGTCGAATGACGTCCGGTAGCGATTGGTTGACATGACCTTTGACCCCACCCACCTGTACAGAACACACCCTGTATATAAACACCTGAACACTCTGTATATAGACACCTGAACACCCTATATAACACACCCTCGTTATTGTCCCTGATCTAATTTGTAGTGATTTCTAACTGATTCATACCATAAATAATTATAAACACAAATTGTGTTTCTGTTAGCTATTTTCTCAAAAAGTGCTTAGATGGTTTGATGACCACTTATTTTATTCGTATAACTTCAAAAATTACGTTAGATTTTAATGACGATCAAGAACCCTCTTAATTTACGAACTCTACCTTAATTATATCGATTACATTACGTGAGTACTTAAGTGAGTAGGTGCAATAATAAAAATACACCAAGAACGAATTATAAACAAACTAGATTTTCGCCCGCGGCTTCGCCCGCGTTTCAAAGGAAAACCCGCATAGTTCCCGTTCCCGTGGGATTTCCGGGATAAAAACTATCCTATGTGTTAATCCAAGTTACCCTCTATATATTGTGTGCTAAATTTCATTGTAATCGGTTCAGTATTTTTTACGTGAAAGAGTAACAAACATCCATACATCCATACATCCATACAAACTTTCGCATTTATAGTAATATTAGTAGGATATATCAAGAATTTATCACAAAATTTAGATCTGGAGTATCCCACATAAAATCACAAACAACTATTTCCTAATAATACTTACCTACTTATATTTAGTACAAAGTTATCTTAAATGATTTATGTGAATATTATCGTTATCAGCTATAATTTGTGTTCCACTTACATCGTTTATGACTACTTGTGGCTTATGCTTTGAAGTTAAAAAAATAATGTTTAACGTTTTTTACTTAATTATGTAGTCTTACAAGTGAACAGTTACAACATAGACTAATGTTTATATTATTATTTTTAATTGACTTAAAATCCGTGGAGGTTCTCAATTTGAAGCGAAAATATATATTTTCCTTTCACTTATAAGGATTTTTCTCCTCACCGCGACCGGTGCGAAAATTTAAGGAATATATTATATATTTTCATATAATATGGTAAAATATATATTATTATGGTCGATCGTGGTCGACCCTTGAAGGAGGACTTGCAGCAATGAACGTTCCACGCACTGCTGGTACGACGACATGATATAAAACTAGCTGTGCTCCGCTCCTGTTGGTCTAGCGTTATGATATAATATAGCCTATAGCTTTCCTCGATAAATGGGCTATCTAACACCGAAATAATTTTTCAAATCGAGCAGTTCCCGAGATTAGCGCTTAAACAAACAAACAAACTCTTCAGCTTTATGATATCTATTAGTATAGATTAAATAGTAAAAAATAAATAAATATTTCAGGACTGTTACACGGCACGATCTGATCCCATACTAAGCTTTCGCTTGTGTTATGGAAACCAGATGGCTGATAAACATACATATATAAATTATAAAAGTATATTATAGTAGGTAGTTAAATAAATAAATAGTAATGCAGTATTACACTGAAAAGTAAAATATATCCCATTAACTAACACGCAATACATCAACACTCATGCCATTGACATTAATGTATGTATTAATTAAAATTTAACCGTAGTATTGCCAAGACCATCCACAACTTACATTGAGCGCATATTTCATACAATTAGACGAGCCAATCGTGCCAATTTAAGGTCTTGCTGGCCATCCTGCTGCCGTCATTTTCATTTTCAAGTCTTTTCTTGAAGTATCCCAATAATCAGGAGACTACTTACTTACTAAAAATACAAAAAACTTAAAAGTTACACAAATTACAGTTGTTATCTTAGTGGTGTAGTAGTATTATAACTTCCTGATGACAGCCTTATTTTATCCTATTATATTCAGTTTACATAATTTTATACATACATTTATATATTTAGATCAATCACTTGTCCCAACAATTTTCAGCCAGCTGTAAGACATGATGATAACGCACTTGTATTTCTATTACATTAACAAGTGGCAGACTTTTTAAACAAATGAAAGCTTAAATGGACATTTCATAAACGGTCCATCATTCCGACTTCCCCCGCAGCACATATTACTGCGTCCAGCTATAACTCAATGAACAATGGGCCGGGCATTCTAATCCAGGCCTGGCCCGTAATGAAATTCCGGGTGTTACAATACGTAACGATTAACACTATACACTATTCATTGCTATGCTTAGTGATTATGACGCATTAATTCATAATTGCTCTCACTCTGTACCAGGAGAAATTAATTTGCATTGCGAGATATGTTACCATGTGTTTCACGGCAGAAAAGCAGCTAAAAGAGAGTTGAAATGGAAAATATAAGCTGAAACTCATCCTAACTGTCACAAATCAATGAATAGTTGGTACTAACTATTTATTGAAAAGCATTCCTAAAGAAAGGCTTATGTAGAAATAACTATTTGAATATGGTGATTGCTTTCTAATTCCTTATTTCTGAAAAATTAAAAGCAAACCTACATTTGCTATTAGGTATTAGATAATGAAATCCCTCATATCTGGATTTAGTTCTCATTACATTTCTGCCATAACTTGCGCCTAAGTGCAAACATCATAGACTATAAAACGTCATCCCAAAACACCACTGAATAGACCGCTTTAATCAACAAAACAACCTCAGAAAGCACTTTTAAATAATGCTAATGGGCGTAAGTAACCCCATTTTCCACTAAACCACGAAGAATGGTGAGGGTAGGCGAGTAAGCGACGCATTGGACGCACAATAGCAGATGTAGTCAAGACTATATGCACTGACTTTAAGTAATTGGCCTTGCGACAGGGCTGCACTACAGAGATTAAAAACATCGATCACGATATGTTTTTTGATTGATGAACTCAGGATAAATGATTTTGAAACAAAAAAAGCTTCATTTCTTAAGAGTTACAAAGGAGTTTGTATTGTTTAATTGAATACAGGAGGAATGACAATTTCATAAAGACATAGCTCACATACTGTGCTCACATAACATTTTAATTATAAGAACCAAGATAAGTACATACAAATTTTGCATTGCCTTATAAAATTGTAATAGCAAATATTGCTGCATTTATTCGCTAGGCGTTACAAAAATGTATCAAAACCACTTATCTCTCGTCACAACTCACAACTTATTAATCAAACCTTTGCCGTACAATTTGGCCAAGAAAAACCTATGTTCATTTTCAACCCTGAGACGGTCGACCACAATAGAACTCTATCACAATGAGTGGCGCCTTCATTATTTACAAATGAGCGTATAAATCTCTCGCGAACGACTCAACCAGTCATACAAATTGCAAATTTACCCTCTCACTCCGACCTATTCACCCTGCCCTTTATTAGAACGGGATAGCTACCTCCTGATTATTAGTTGTAAACCCACAGTTACAAGTGTTCAAAATTTATGAACTTGTAATAATAGCTCAATCAAAGATGTCTGATATTCATAGATCCATAATTATGACATTAGTACAGTGCAAGCGAAGCCACATGGTATTGTATGAAGCTGATAGAGATTGCATTATAAATACGCTTTGGTATGCGATGGACAAGTGAATTTAGTTCCCAGGACATATTAATAGTCTTTGCACTCGTAATTCATAGTTCATACCACAGATATAATATATATTATATAGCATAGTTTTTAAAACTATGGTTAACGCACAGAAAATATTTTAGGAAATTAGGTACCTATAAGCTACCTTCATTAATAAAACAGCTGAAGGAGCATGCAAAAATAAGGTTTTTTAAATGATTACGCAAAGGTTAGTTCTAATTATATATTGGTAATTTACGAAACAATATAAACTCCCCCATTAAAAACGTAAAAATCATTAACAAAGCATTAATAAACGTATAAAACATTTTAAATTCCAAATACTCACCCCCCAAAGCAAATCCAACATCGCTCTCAAAAAATTAAATGTTGCCAACAATAAAAAAATCCCCGCAAACCGACAACAGTCAAGTCAACAACGTCTTAAAACGATTAGAGACAGTCGTCAAGGTGTGAAGAGGGAACACGTAAATCGCATTAGATATGTTAAACCTCACTCCTTGGGGGCTGGAGAGGTTTTTTTCGCGGCATTTTTATTCGTATCGCTTACTTTTGCGATTATTGCGCTGGTAACATTTGCATAGAGTTATAGATGGATTTGCCAGTTTTGATCTGAGATTGAGATCTGAAATTGATGACTCTTGTCCAAAGACGTTATATACTCTCTCTTATCACAGCTATTTTTATAGTATCGTATGTTTAATACGAAAGGAATCGTATTTTTTTAATATCATGTTCATTTCTTATTTTTATATCATTATACCCCGCTCTTCCCGTCCCAAAAAGAGTTTGTTTTTGGGACTGTTAATTAATAATCGGTATTTTAAACTTTGTTTTATTCATAAAAAAAGGGAATTTCAATGCAAATATTAGGTGAAACTTAATATCAAAATAATTAAACGTCCCTATCTCATTCATTACATTTCTTAATATTTCTATGAAAAATATCCACATGTATGATTGTACTAATATTATTTTATGTTACCATAAAATGATTCTGATACAAGTATCAAAATTTATCATGTCAGGATATACCTACCAGTCACTTAAGTTGCATTTCAAGGAAATGCTAAAAAACTTCCGCGTCGAATCAAAAATACAGAAACATTCTTTTTTTTTCAATATTTGAATTTTGAAAGAAAATAACGATTTTGTGAAACGGCACAAGTACATCCAAAGAAGATCTAAAAGGAATATATATATATAATATAGTACTTATATACTATATACTACCTATATTATATATTTATAAAATATAAAAAGAGATTTGAGTTTTAATTTACGTATTTTGTTTTGGAAGAATTGGTTAGCATGGTTATAAATTGGATTTGCTCTTTAGCTTATTGGTACCGAACCCTAGTCGGGATTCCGACTCGCACTTGGCCTATTTATATCAACCATAACAATGCCGTGATCATTTGCTGAGCTGTTTACTTTTTCAACTTATTTATATAAAGCGCAGTTATTTGGATAATGTAACCAAAAGAAAATAAATCTTATTGTACATTTATTATGTGTACTCAAATGCTTTTTCTATACTGTTTGAATCACAGTGGTAAAGAGTAGGAGGAGAGGAGCAACTCGACCCTCTATCGAGCTATCCTGTGAAATTTAGTTCATATTTTCACCGCGGGACTAAGTGGCGCTGCTTGGCGTGCATATTAAAATTTCGGAGAATTTTCTTTTGATTTGATTAACGGAACAGGATAAAAAAACTGTTTTACTTTTATTGTAAATATATGATGGATATTGATATTGTGCTAACATAAGTTTACAAAAATTAACCAGGTAAGAGTTGGTAAAGAAAATATAGTTTCATGGAAAGTCTACCAGGTGTCGTTATGGAAATTTTGGAACATTATAAATCGCGCTATCGAAGTTTATTTTCAGGACATTAAAGTAAACCTAGGCTGGTGTGTAGGACTGTCCAGGAGTCAGGTTAGTCTTAACATGTTATTTGTTATGACTTATGACTTGTCGATTGAATATTGATACCTCATTGGCAGGAGGCTGCCGGGTGTCGAAATGATGGCAAAGTAAAATCTTATTAAATTTTTGAAGACAACGTTAACAACGTTGTCAATAAGGTGTTATTAACTCTAATATTATAGTACATAACCTAGCAGATGTATCCTAGTATTTGACAGTACTTTTTTTTACTTTTGTGTCCTCCATTTTAAAGTTTGCATTCCCCTTCAGTTTCCATTTACCTGTATTAACTTAGCTTTCCGCCCGCGGCTTCGCCCGCTTTGTCTAAAGCATAATAAATTTTATACTAAAACCTTCCTCTTGAATCACTCTATCTATTAAAAAAAACCAGTTTTACACTATGTACCTAGTGATTATCACTTCTCCGCATATCGATTAATGTTGTCTTATATTCCAAAAGCATCTTCAAAGTTCAAATTTTATTCAAAAATAACAACTCAGATAATAATTTAGACACTTTTCAAGATATTTCCACTCGGTGTCACAATAACTTGCCGAGTCCCTAACCCCTTTGTGTGCAATCGGATAAATGTCACCCCAGCGCAGTATCTCGTGTCGTAATCAAGTCAAATGTTATTTTTATGGACTAATTCTGTTTATAAGAAGAGCTTGTAGAACTGAAAAAAATTTGTATCTAGGTACCTATTAAAATAAAAAAATTGTTTAAATTAATATTTAAGTGCCAAATATACTTAAAGTGCCTAATACTTAATAATAAGAGGTGCGAGTTTTATATTACTAAAAGTAGAAAATATTTTGAAAACTCTAGCTGCATATTGCAACAGCTCTATAAATATGTAGCTGCAATAACATAATATAATATTAAAAACAAACTGTTTAAAAGAGATTATGGGATTTCCGTTAAACAGCTGAAAAAAAAATTAGTTAAGTACAAATTTTTAATTAGTTTTACAGACACATTACAGCACCTTCATTATTTATATAAGACAGAATATTCGTATACACATAGGAAAAGCACCGTTTTCTATGAAAATATATTATGCAAAGATGTGGCGGCCCTCAAATACACTGTTCTCTGGACGAATTTTCAAAACGTAAAACCACAGTAAAAGACAATGTTTTATTCCAAGTCACAGGTGTTAATAATGTTCAAAGGGTTGTCTCCCCTTCGCTATTGACTCTTATTTCGGTAGATAAGGCATTGCTCTGAAGAAAATGATTACAAAACGCTCCAAAATTATCTGAACCCTCAATTCTGTCAGTGACCAAACGTTCCTATCAAAGTATCAAAAACGTAGAGGTCACGTATCTCTGGTTTGTCATTTACAGCTTTTATTCAAATTCGAGTTAATGATTAGAAATTATGACTTTCTTACAAATAATTAAGATAATCCCTTTTTATTGGACCATTATGTTGTTTAATGGAAAACATTAAATTGATTAAATGGCAAGAACAATCAAAATACCTTTACGTACTTTTCAGAAATGCCAGACCCAAAGAGAATACAAATACTACGACCAGACCATCCGTTCAAAACTTGACATTGGTAGAATCCGTCCTCACTGAGATCGGGAGTTGCCATTTGAAAAAAAAAAAGAAGAAGAAGGAATACCACAGATAATATAATACAATACTAGGAAAACTATCTGACTAGTCCTACTTATGTTATATTGGATGGAGGTGTGAATGTTTGTTACTCTTTCACCCGAAAACCACTGAACGGTTTGTGATGATTGCAGTGATGTAGCTTATTTAGTACCAGAACACATATTACTATCTTTTGCCTGCGGCTTCTTCCACGGTTGAAATCACGTGGCTTTTATCATCCATGAGTCACATAAAGAATTTCATTGCATTTTCCTATTAACTGTTTTGAAAAATGTCACCGTATTAACCACAGTTTTATGGTCTAAATGCCCTTTCCAGTGTAGGACTGAATCGTCTCCAAAGGTCGTGAACTTCCAGCCAAATGTCGCGGCCTTTGAGCCTAACCATCCCCAGGGTATACGAAGCAATTATTTTTATAATTACAGGGCATAATAATGGCAAAACAATGATTTAATAATGATTTATTAGTAGCTCGCTCTATGTTGTAGCGATTTGTTTTCGATAAAGACTAAAGAGCGTTTGTTTATTGCAAAAATTGTTATTTTATGTAGGTACCTGGTTTCTTGCACAATAAAGTGTTAAATAAATAAAGAAGATTGTGTTTTATTGTAATTTCCTCCAATAATTTGACCCAGCCTATGTGACCATTCTTCACACCGTGTTTTAGCTACAGCATTTGTTCTTTATTTAGATTCTAAAATATGTAATTAAAACTAAATTATTTATTATTACCGAAATAATTTGAGTAATGGAGCGTTGGTAGCGTGTTCGAAATTTAAAATGTCCAATGGCGTCCCTCACCTCAGATGACAGATTATACACGCGGGAGTGATCGCATCACAGACTATAATATTATGTGGGTCTACATTTTCTGTTCCCTGATCCGAATTCTAACCTATATCTTAATATCTTGAATGTTGCAGGCAACACCTTAGAAATAAAACAAACCAAATTAAACCTTTTTAATTCGAAAGAAAATTGTTTAACGCAAGTAACAATAAATACCGTGATCAATTTTTAAAAAACATCAATTTGAAACTTATTTGGCATGATTAGAATTTAATCAAATGTTTTATACTCACTTTATACATCATATTAATAAATTCATATTTTTAAACTAACTACCAGAAAGAACATTTAATAATTTTTAATTATTTCAATTTTTTAATCTCGAATATTCTAATTTCTAAGAATAATCTTTAATTAATCTAGTACTAAGTATATCTATAAAAATATCAACACATACACATTATCTAGGTAGGTATGTATATCATTGTCTCGTAGTATGAGCACAATATAAAGATCAACACGATCCATCATACAATATTATTAAATTACGACCCTCATCTCGCGACCCATCCAATTATGGAGTAATTATAATTACTGCACTTTCTATTTGCTGGTTATTGCACCAACATGTGGTGTTTGCGGTGCCTTGGTAAATATTAAACAAAACCTAATATATTATAGTAATATCGATTTATTTAATGTGTTCTAGTACCTAATTAAAAGAATATAATTATTATAATATTATAAAAATTTTTCCTGAATAGTACCTATTTATTTCTACTATTATGTATTCTGTAACTTACAGGAACAGGAATTTCTACATTTTTACATTCAAATTATCATAAAACCTCCTTGGAATTAAAACATGACTCCATTCGAATATTCGACGTTTGGAAAATCATAGTTCCAATAGAAACTTTTTCATGAGCCGGGAATCCGTTTCCGCAATGTCAAATTTTTAAAACGATAAAACTTGTAGGTATGTGTAAACGCACACATGCAAAGGTACATGTCCTATTGTGTTCTGAATACGTGACACTGAAGGGGTTTCGAGTGTGCTTTTTCAATTTTCCGTCGCTAATGTGGAACAAGGAAAAGAATAGAGCTGATACTTTTAAATTCGGATTTAACATACTGACGCGAAACTTTGAGGTTTTTTTTCGATTATTGGGGATAACATAATATCAAATATGTATAAATGTTGAAGGTATAATAACTAAGCTTTTTAAAGACAGAAGCTATCCACGGTAGATAATAATAATTATTGTTTCAGACTTGTGAGATTTAAGGACTCTACAATGCATAAACCTGTTATAACATAAAGTAAAATCTTAAAACAATGCAAACTGGCACAGTTAATACTGCATAGTATAAAACAAAGTCGCTTTCACTGTCCCTATGTCATTAAAACTACGCAAAGTATTTAGATTTGTTTTTTAATAGATCTAGAGGCATTCAATAGGAAGGTTTTAGTAAATAATGTATAATTTTTTAGACGCCTGCTTTGTTAGTTAATTACGGAAAATAAATTGGAAGAAAACTACTTAACATGTTTGAATTAGTATCAAGTAATTTTATGAAAGCTCAGTACTCGCACGACTTTGCTATCTGTAAAGCTCTGTCTCTGTCAAAGCTTCAGATTAAAATATACTATTTATATTCTCTATACATGAATCGGCTCTACACATGGCTCTGTTCTTAGTCAAATCAAGTTCGTGTAATAGTGAGACATTTTTTCAATAGTCTGCTCAAAAAACCACCGCGGACAGAGTGCAGCGGAAATGAAACGGAGCATGTGTCGATTGAATCGTTCGCCCAAAATTGTGGCGCGAAAAAATATGCTGCGGAACGTCAAACGATCCTCGTCATACGTGGCGGGAATTTTGAATCTGTAGCTTATATTGGAAAAACGCACCGAGAACGCACCTGTATTCGATTGAGGTTATAAAGAAATTCCTATGCTTTGTGGAACAAAGTTGTGGGTTGAATTGAAAAGTAGAATTTGGCATAGACAATGACCTAATATATTACCAAGTTAGTAAAATCTATATTGGTTATAAATTATTCGTAAATGCAAAATCTGTCGCAATTTACAATTAATCTCAATGAATTTTTTAACATTGCAACCTGCTAATTAAAATGAGAAATTATGGCTTACAATAATACAACAAACTTAAATGAGAAATTAGCAGAAAAATTGAAATCGCCGAGCGTAAATGAAAAATTAAAAAAGTCCCGCCGGAAACGGTAGTACGGCCATGTTTCATCCGAAACGTAACGACCTTAATTACCAGATGCAAAAAATTAACGAACACAATGTTTATTAATATCAGATAAAGAATTTTAGAAAACAAATATTTGTTCTGACGTTGTTTCCCTAAGTTTTTAATGAGTTATCTAAAAAAAATATTTATAAAAATGGGTAGGTAGGTAGCCCACACAGGTATAGCCTATATTTAGATAATATTTTCTTTTAAGATTTTATTAAAAAAATTAACTAATTTATTTGAATATTCTTAAATTATTTATACTTTATACTTTATTGTACATATATTCTAGACAGAGAATAACAAGATACAATAATTCAAAACAAAAGAAACCTACACGAAGGCACATATGTACGAAAGGGCGGCCTTATTGCTTTAAAGAAATCTCTTCCAGGTTAGATAGGTGGTCGTGAGAAAGGCTATCTTAAACAATATAAAAAGCTAAGATAAATTATCTTTCGTAAATCACATTTGAATACCTATGTACCAAAATTTTCAATCGCCTACGTACCTACATTTAATCACGGGATCTAGACGCAATCTTGGGTCTAGACACCAAAATCAAGTTGTAATATCAACTTGATAGTACATATATGAGTTATTGTATGTGTGCAAAATAAGTGCAAATATACCCATGACTTCCGCAGACGACACTACCCTCTTGTACTCCTCTCGCGACCCAGTTGCCTATAGGGTTGACAGTTTTTATTATGAAGGCCTTGTGGTCGTTTGGATTTGTACTTTACCCTGATAAATAAACAAAATATGGTATTCACTGATGTTTTAACATAAGATGGTAGTTTCTAAAAACTGAAAATACTTTATTATTTAACAGTTATCCACTGTTTGGAATATTATCTTTGCTGGGGGTAAAGTAAATGATTTGTTCTATCTAAATACTATACGAAGTCCCTTTATTGGGTGGATCCCTTAAATGAAGAAGAAGAAGTACTATCCACTATATGTTTTAAAATTAAAAAGTAAACAGAAAAACAAAAACAAATGTGAAATGTGCACCCTTTCACGTTGCAACGGAGCCATTTTGTGATAATATGATTTTTGTGTCTGAAGATATTTTGTAGGTTAGACTGTGAATGCTTTTAACCATAGTGAAAATCTTTTTCGTATGGGATTTTCCTTCAACGCAGCGAGTAAATGTAATAAAATAATATTTTACTTTGACAGCCCTATTTCGAAATATCATTTCCGTAATGGATGTCACGGGCGCCAAGTGCACTAGAAAGCAATGGTAACCACATTATTACTGACGATAAATTCTTTGGCACAATAAAAAATGAGCCTTAACAAATATCTGCACAAAGTCCAATGCAGTTGCATGTTAAATTTGCAAAAATGATGGCTTGATGGTGCAACATCCGCAAGAGAGCATCACATTAGCGACATCTCTCGGTCGGAGTGAGAAAATTACACAGGAATTATAATGTTGAGCTTCGCGCGCTTTTAACGTTTTAGCTGTCACTTGTAGTGTTGCCAGATTAAAAATTCATTTTTTTTTATTCTCGTCTGAAAAAGAATACATATAAATTTAAACAAAATTGGATTAAAGATAGGTATATTTCTAATCGTATTTATGTAATCATTTTACATAAATATTATTAATTTTCAAATATCCACTCCTGTATATAATTAATATTATTGTTTTTGGTGTGATTGTGTTAATATAAGATGAGATTAGATTTTTACATTTTGTGATATACTTACTCAAAAGCAACTAAACTATAAATGGAATTTTTATATCATTTGGACAGTAGAGTTAGAATATATAATATAGTGTTAATAAACTTATGTAAATATTATGCTTATAAACTTACTTCTATGTTTATTAGTTAGTATGGGATCCTATTGTAATATGATAATAATATTATATTAGCATGATATTTAGTGTGTTATGTTTTTATACGAAGGTAAAAAAAATTACCACATCCAAACAGTGCGTAAAATTTAGCACATAGGTGTCAAATCCCTTTAGCATATTATATTAATAATTGTAAACATAAAAAATATGGAAACTATAACAGACATAATAATTGTATTATACATACACATATTACATAATATATCTTTTTTTTTATATTTGCTCTCTGATTTATACCATAATACGCTAAAATTCCTCTGTAAATATGTATACGTTTGGTACACACGAGCACTTAGAGCCGTTTCTGATATTTAGTTAATAGAGTAAATAAATTTATAAAAGGAATAAAAGTATTTGATAAACTTTTTTAACAAAAAATAGAGTCGAAGTTCATATTTAATCCTTTGCTTACTTTGGATCGACCAAAACGAAGGGCTAGTGAAAAAAATAACAAAGTAAACGTCAGTATTATTGTCTGATGAAATTACTTGTAATCAAGGGTCGTGACCTAAAGTGGGCGTTGCTCCTGCGCTCCAAAATAACTATTATCAGAAAAATAACTATTAGATAATAATAATTAACAAAATATGTAAGGTAAAAATGTAAACAAACTCATAAGTCATATAAACAAATAATGTTACTTTTACATACATATCTACATATTATGTGTTGCTAAGTCAATTTTAAACGACGTCAAAAAAAAGTTTTTTTTATTTATCATTTAAAATTTTTATATAAGATTGCATATATGTATTCAGTACATATGATCACAAATTTATTCGCCACATGCAAACATTCAAAGCCATGTTTTTTTTTTTCTAGATAGCGAAGTGCTTGATCACAAAAGAGAGATGATCCTACAGCATAGCCTACTGCCTACTATATGATACACGTCTACTCCTTTGCCCCGGTTTTCCCGGGTTATATCATAAATATTGTAGCTTTCTGATCGTGAAAGAATTTTTACGATCGGACCAGTAATGCCGAAAATCCCCTACCATGCATGTATCTATACTAACTATATAAAGCTGAAGAGTTTGTTTGTTTGTTTGAACGCGCTAATCTCAGGAACTTTGAAAAATTCTTTCGGTGTTAGATAGCCCTTTTATCGAGGAAGGCTATAGGCTATATATATCATCACGTAAGATCAACAAGAGTGGAGCACTGCAGTTAAAACCGCAGGGCACAGCTAGTATCTATACATTGCAGATTTGCAGCAAAAAGTTGATTAAATTTAGTAATAAATACCTATTATTTTTCGTGTGTGCAATGTATGGAAAATTTTACGAAAACATGTTTATTGTAGATACCATCATATTACTACATGCATAGAAAAGCTGTTTCGAGAAAGAATAGAAACAATTAATACCTATTACTTCATATTACATAGTTAATTCCTATTTTTGGTTATTGAATATGTAATTGAAATAATATATGTTTTATATTTTAATAAAATATATACTTAGGCCTTATAATGAAATAGGTTTTCGAAATTTAAGACTTGTTTGTTAAATAAAAAATCAGAAAGTTATTAACAAATAATTCATTCCTGTTTTATATAAGTACATATGGTTTTAAGATCTAAGAATGTGCAATAATGCATAATAGATTTAGAATATAATTACATCGTAGTACTTTGATTAAATCTTATGTAGGTACCTACGTGTAGGTACGTAAATAAATTTCATAGCATGTAAGTTATGCATAATATCAACATTAAACAACTTGATAAAAACAAAAAGGATAATTCATTACAACTTGAAAACTTAACTAAAAAATAAAAGATATAGGTAGGTATATATTTTCATAAATGCTTTTATTTTTATCAACTTAACTTATAATATTTTTGAAACAAAAACAACAGTGCCATGATCCATATTATTCCTTATCCTTACATTTCTCGTTCTCATGTACAACCTGGGGCTTAAAATCTAACTCCAAAACCTTGCTCAGACTCTTAACGTACATATCCAAACGTTGTGTCATGTAATAACAACGACGGTCTCTTATCTGCCTGTTCATGTTCAAATCCATTACGGAAATTAATAAACCATCTTTAGTACGCGATAAGCCTGGGCACCTGACTCCATCTGGAGCGGAGAAGTAGCTGGAACCATAGAACAACCCCAAATCTTTATGCGCAGGTTTTCCATCAGCCGAAGTGAACTCATTCGGGAACTCTTCAAAACCAACTCTGTTGATAGCCGCTGTGAAGTAGCAATTGGTGATAGCAGCGTTCCTCGCCTCGATATTCCACATGTACTCGCTACCGGCCTCTGCGGCGATCGTCGCTGACGGGTTAAAAACAATCTCAGCGCCGTTCTGGCCGAACATCATCCAGTTCAAAACGTGATGACGCCCGAAGCAAATGTTAACAGCAATTTTACCGTACCTAGTCGCAAAAACTGGGTGTCCCGTGTTGCCCTCCATGTAGTAATTAGATTCATTGAAGTCGCCCACTCTCGGAATGTGGTTTTTGCGGTGCTTGCCGATCACGTTACCAGTATCGCTAATAATAACTGCGGTGTTCCACAGGATATCTGCGTGTTTCTCGTCCCTTTCGAGGATGGAAGATACGATGACCATTGCGTATTTGATTGCAAGCTCGCGAAGGAAACGCGTTGTAGGACCATCTTCAGCGGATTCAGCGAATTCACACCAAGGTTGCTTCTCTCTGGTGCAAAACGCGAATGGCATATTCCATAGCTCTTGGAAACAAAGGATGTTGACGCCCTCTTGGCCAGCTACGTCGATGATTTTCTTGACTTTCGCGAAAATAGCATTCTTTTGTTCATTGATTGGCCGGTCAGTGGGTGCAGCAATGGAGTGCTGAATTACTCCGACCTTGACGATTCTAGGTGGCCTGGTGTGCTCCTTCTTAGCAGGGAATGCGTAGGCAGCGATTTCAAAGTTGTTGTCCTTGGCGGCAGCAATGGAAGAATCCTTCAGCTGGACCTCATGGTGGTTCTTCCGTCCATAGTATATTCTATTAAACTCGTCCAAGTCCCGGCCGCTTAGATTGTTTTCGATGATAGATTCGAGGCTTTTAGTTTCTCCTTCCATGTTGAATGCGTGCGATTTGATGTATAAGGTTCGATTGACTACATTTTCTCGATCAATCCCGCCTTTATATAGCTTAGCGGCTTGTCACCGGTTGTGTAGAGCATTTAATGAGATGTCGTTGTTTATCTACTTGGGTGGTTCCACTAGAGATCCGTGACCTTAGATATGTTTGAAACAATATCGTATGAACGAAAATATTTGATTAGCCGAGAGTAAACTCTCATTATTAGTTTTACGACTTGATAATTATGAAGTAATAAAGCGAAGTTCACGTTGTTAATAAATCCATTAACTATTTGAACTTCACTTTGTTACTAGAATAGATAAACTTTCATGTATTAAAAGTATTAAAACAGTACCTAACCAGACCATTTCGGTCCATTTTCTTAAATAGTATAATAATTGCTATGAAATTTGTTTATATATTTAAAGACCACAAAACTATGTCATACATAACTATATACATTTTATACCTATTTTTTCTGTTTGTATGTTTGTGTATGCGTCAATCACGTACAGGCGAAGATTTTGACCACATTTTTAATTGGACACGCACATTTAAAATGTTAATAATTACCTGCATATTAGTGTTAACTTATAGGTTACAATATTTGAAAAATAAATATTTTTAACCTTTAAGGGCTCTCAGTAAAGGGATAATAAAATAAATTCTTGAATATGACGACTGAGGTGTCATTGAAAAGGTCTTAAAATGGAATATAGATTTCTAAATATTATAGGTTTTTTGCTCAAATAAATAGTTAAAGTCGTAAAAATACTTCATCTAATATTATTATATATTATTAACTAACATTTTGTATTTAATGAATTACAGAAATGTCTTAAATGTATCACAGCATCTGTAAAAAAAAAGCTGCTTCCCACTGTATGTATGTCTGGCCACAGACTAATAATAATATACTACGTATAGTCTGGCCCTATATTACCTATAAACTACTAGCTTTTCACCCGCGGCTTCGCCCGCTGTGTCTAAAACCTAATAAATTATAATATTATACTAAAACCTTCCTCTTGAATGCTTGAATTTTTGATGCGGTTTTTTAATACCTAGATAGAGTGATCTAGGTATTAAAAATCCGTTGCGTTGTTTTGAAGATTTAAGCATACATAGGGATATAGAGACAGATAAAGCGACTTTGTTTTATAAATACTAGGTATGTTGTGAAGATCTTTAAAATTACGCAATGAATTTTGAATGTGTGTGTGTGTTGTATTTGTATGTATAATCGCGCTTGTTAAAAAAATTATTGGTAAATTATTTCATTAAACTTAAAAACAGTAGTTTTCTTTTTCTTTTGATTATTTGATACATATCTAGATATAAATAACTTTTTCATTACTATATCTATTATTGATCAGATTGATTGGATTGGATATGTTTACAACTGATGTACCTACAATGTACGTGTAAGTTTTGTGTGCAGTGTTAATAATTGCAAATAATTTATTCTACCCATAGTAATTATGTTGAATACCTGCAGCCTACGTGACTAGGTTAGACTGCCTAGATATTTTTAGCATATGGCAATTATAACACATTCGAACTGTGAATGAGACCAAGTTAATAGTCAATGCATCAAGCCCCAACCGGTGTTGTTAAGCATATATAAACATGTAATAAGTAACTTTATTTGCGTCTCAAGTTCTTACGCAATATTTACTTATCTATACAAAGCTACATTGGATCGTGTATTGAAATAAAATGGAGCGATCTCTCGACGATGTTATCAAGAATAATTTGAGTGGAAACGAATTGAGAGAATTTAATAGAATATATTATGGAAGGAGCGAGCACTGTGAGTTGAAAATAAATAATTCTACAAAAGATGCAGGCGTAAAATATAATTTTGATGTTTTGGGGTATGCGTTTCACGCCTCAAAGGAGCAACTTCGTGAACCGAGAATTTTGAGGTTAGGTTTGGTACAACATTCAATTGTTTTATCAACTGATAAGCCCATAAATGAACAAAGGCAAGCCATATTCGATAAAGTAGAAAGAATTATTGATGCAGCGGCTTCGGAAGCGGTGAAAATATTGTGTTTACAAGAAACATGGTCGATGCCTTTCTTTTTGTGCACAAGAGAAAAAGAACGATGGGCTGACTTTGCAGAATCTGCTGTTGACGGACCTAGTACAAAATTCCTCAGCAAGTTGGCTAAAAAATACGAAATAATTATCATATCACCGATATTGGAAAATGAGGATGGTGTTTGGTGGAATACGGCAGTAGTTATCAATGAACAGGGCAATTATGTTGGTAAACACCGTAAAAACCATCTGCCAAGCGTTGGAAGTTTTAGTGAAACATCGTATTATGAACCTGGCAACACCAACCATCCAGTATTTGATACGAAATACGGAAAAATTGCTGTAAATATTTGCTATGGGCGGCATCATGCATTAAATTGGTTGATGTTTGCTCTGAATAGAGCTGAGGTAGTTTTTAATCCGTCAGCAACTATTTCAGAATTCGGTGAATCATTCTGGGGTATTGAGGCTCGCAATGCTGCTATAGCCAATGGGTACGTCACTTGTAGCATCAATAGAGTTGGAACAGAAGAATTTACTGTTGGTAAAGACACAATTAAAAGGTCTTACTACGGTTCCAGTTACGTGACTGCTCCCAATGGGTTTAGAACACCAGGCTTACCAAGAAATCGAGACGGTTTACTGATAGCAGAAGTTGATCTGAACCAATGTAGACAAATATGAGATCAGTGGGGATTTCATATGACTTCGCGTTTAGAAATGTACGCTGATAAGCTCCAGAAAGTTGTTGAAAACTGAAATAAATATTTTTTTCTCTTACGCTTTATTTTTCTATAACCCATAACAATATAGCAACCTCTTCTTTTTTCCGTAGCACTTTTTGTGTCTTTTATTTCTTTTGAGACTAAGTTTATGGATCATAGTAGTTAGATACATTTTACGGCTAAAGTTATCTTTTTTTTATAATACATTAACTATGAGAGAATAGTGCAGTAAAATCTTTCAATAGATAATAAAATTTATAAGAAAATTCTCCAGCTATTTCTAAGTAGATTAAATCATAATATGTTAATATTTTAAGAAGTCTATTGTAATTTTTAAGATCATTAAAGTTTCCTTTATATTTTCCTTATATTAAGCAATATTAAAACTTAACTACATAAATCTTATGTAAGTACCTACCTATCTATACATATAATAAAATCGTAGGAAAGTCAAAACTGTACATTGAATATTTTTTTAAAAGAATACATAATCCATGATCTATAATCGATATAGAAGCCAAAAACATAGTTTTTAGAATTTTTGTCTGTTTGTCTGTTTGTCTGTTTGTCTGTTTGTCTGTATGTATTTCCTTGCTAATCTCAGAAAGTACTGAATAGATTTACTTCAAATTTTGCATGAATATTCCTTAGAGGTCGGGTGAGGATAGTTTATACATATTATCATGATATCACCTTCGGGGGAGGAGCAGTGAACCTTTATTTTTCTTACATATTACGTGTACTACGACAGCGTACAATCTTAAGACTCATGTTTCAATGTTGGTTTCGAGTAAGCCATGCTATTATCTAGCTTTACAAAATAAAAACTATGTCATTTACGTAATTTGGGCAGAGAAACAGTTTAATGAATTTAGTAGTATAAAGACAAATTTGAAACAGCGCCATCTATGAGATTTCGTAAAAATCAAATCAATTTACATGTTAACACTACTGAACATACTGTTGAAAATTAATAATTTAAATATAATCATGTTATTTATTTAACTCTTTAACCCATATCTTCCCTTCCCTATAAGGTGCGCTTATATTTCGTGTGAATATACTACATTTTTAAAAGTGAGGGTAGGTAGATGTTTATTATTTTAAGTCAAACTAGACACCATTACAATTAATCTAACATTGATTGCGTTCATTGGTTACATTTTTAAAATCTTCGAGTTTTATAAATTTATAAAGAATAGAAAAAATTCGATCACGAGGCGGGACTCGAACCCGCATAATTTCGTGATCGAATGTTTCTATTCTTTATAAATTGAATGTCATAAAACCAAAAATATCAAATTCAATCTTCGTGTTTTGTGAATTTTCACCATACAAAAGGTAAGTTATTACTTTTATAGGTATTTATTTTTTATAATATAGCAATTCGTGTATTTTATTGGTTTTATAAAGTATTTTATTACACTTTTAGAATGAAATAATAGAATGATGAATTCTTTTTGACTTTTACAAGATTTTGAGGTGCGTTGGGAACAGTAGTTTGTTGATAAAACTTTATTTGTAAGTAGCTTTTTTTATAGATTTACAATTAACTTTTGATTTTTTTATTTACAGATTCAATATTCATAAAATTATATCGCCTTTGGAAGACTATTTCTGCTGACAATTTTACAACACCACTTGAAAATTGATGATTTGATGATGAAGATAGTGGCAGCGAGGATTAAGTGGAAAGTAGTAATCATCCGCTTCGTCAATTTTTGACTGAAGTTAATGTCCAACGTATGGTTCAATCATTGGAAGTATCTCGGGTAATTTTGGAGGATATTTTTCAGGAAGGAGAGAAGGGGCGGCCAACCATATATCAAACTACATACTACGTTTTAGTACCGAAAAAATGTTATTGTCAAATGAAACATAAATTTTGCACTCACAACTGTACAAGTTATGATTTTTATTCTGACTTTGCTGTTATCTGATTATAATATTTATCGTTATGGCTATCGAGGCACCGACCGTACTGGGATGAGAGTACATGACTCATCATCCAGGATTGCTTAGAGCATTTTCACACTGAAAAAGATGTTTTCTTTGAATCGTAGTTGCTTCATTTATTTATTTTTAATCATTTTACATAATATGTTTTATATTTGTCCATTTTCATTATATTTTATAAATAAAATGGAACCAACATAACTTTGTTGTGTATCATTTCTCTATTAATAACCCGTAGGCATATTTTCCGAGGCCCCATTTAAGGTGCGGTCCTGAAATTATAAAAAGTTAATGTATACTTTTGCCTAATATAAGCTCAAGCTCATTTTTAGATAAAAAGAACTTAGTTATAAATTTATTAAAATTTAGAAGATAAAAGAAATTAAGTATGTTACGATTTTATAAGAAAACACAGTATATTTATTAGGCGGCGGCTTGGCGGCGGTGATCTCTTCCAGGCAAAAGATATTCAACAGCTCAATAAAATTGAATAGTATGTTGTTAGTTATTCTTTAAATTAACTGATTGTAATGAGCATTTCCGCATGCAAGTTGTATCGTAGTTTAGATATATATCATAGTTTTGACACATTAAAGTTCCAACAAAACCCTCAAATTTTTGAGCAGAGTTGAGCAAGATAATTTAAAAAATGTGCTGTGTTAAGTATTATAGAAAAGGTTAGTTCGTTGATAATTATTATTTCTTCATCATTGACATGTTGTTAAATGTTATTACTAAAATAAACTTTGACTGTTAATACTTTTCTTCAGTATTTACCTGTATGATTATTGCTTGGTAATTAATATGTATATTTTCATGTCGTATAGCTAATTATAAACATAAGTGTGATGTGAAACTAGCTGGATTTATTTTTACACACTCACAGCCATATATTTTATACTAGCTTCCGCCCGCGACTCCATCCGCGCGGAAAAATTAAGATTTAGTTTTTTTTCTACGTATTTTTCCGGGATGAAAAGTATCCTATTTTATGCCCAGGATAATAAGGTATAATTATACCAAGTATCATCGAAATCGAACCGTTAGTTTTCACGTGATGCCTTCACATACAGACAGACAGACAGACAAACATTTTTTAATCACATAATATTTGGGTTTGGTATCGATCCAGTAACACCCCCTGCAATTTATTTTTTCAATATTTTCAATGTACAGAATTAACCCTTCAACAGATTTATTATTATGTAATATAATATAGATTAAAATAGTGTTAATAGTGTAAATCATAATATTTTTTCACAATTAAAAATATTTCCTTTTTTCTTATGGTGTTGGCATCGAATTAAACCGCGCTGTCGTTTCGTTCACTAAAAGTGATGTTATGAGGACCGAATATGTAGCCGCCTCAACTTACGGAAACGAGAGTAACCTGCGTTGTCTGTTAGTAATTATTGTATAGTCGAATTTAACGTTACATGGAAATTGGAATCTAAATATATTATGTATACTTATATTAAATCTGTACATGAAATATATTTCCTAAATAACTATCACGGGGTGATTAGGGATCGACACTGATGCTAAAGAAGCAAACAGTAAAATTTTTGTCCGTCTGTCTGTCCGTATAACCGTTACAGAAACAAAAACTACTCGACGGATTTAAACTTGGTACAATTATTTTTCATACTCCTGAGCAGAGCAGTAACTCCATTTTTAAGCTTTCGTCGCGTGTGCAACCTTTATGGTACACAGAATAAAGCTACACAGAAATCATGTATGAAAGAAATGTTCTCCTTATTATATAAAAAATATCTCCCGACATCATAAATGTCTATCTTTTATGGTTGACTCACAATAACACGGTAACTTCCGATAGCTTAGGAGTTCGAAGCTTTCTGATTATATTTGTCTATAACACTCTGAATCTGAAACTTTTACTCAATATGAAGACCGTTTGACAAATGATAGGGTGCATAGATAGACGGACGTCTATCGGTACTCAGGAACTCCCTGGGCGTGTTATAACGCCTAGGCCACAGTATTACAATTTTTCCTACAGCAGGGCGACGAATGTATTTTCGCATAGCAACGGAGGGGAACTCGCGGGGGGTCAAGTGACGCGGGCCACGTACCATTAACATGCTTAGTTTGTGGTACCGAGCGCGAAAGAAAGTCATCGTGTTTTTGTTTTGTTACTATGTAAACTAACGTAATTTAATACTTAGCTACATATTCTATATCGGTGCGCTCAAACTGTTAATCTACATTTAATTTAGATTATTATATTTTGAAATACTAAGTAATGTAGAATTTAAATCACATTCATACATGTTTTCCTCAGATTTTCGATTTTCTCCGATTTTAAGATTTTCTTATCAGAGTTTTCAATTTTAATGTAGTTAAATTTTATAAGAGACAATTAAGAACATTCAAAAATAAAGTGTCACGTATTTTTTTTTAAACGACGAATGACCTAAAACGACGTAATCGCGGACGAAGTCGCGGGCAACAGCTAGTATCTTATAAAACTACACGAGGTAAAATAAACAACAGAGCTACATAAATAAATTTACAATTACAAGTAGGTAAGTAATTTGTGTCATGCTTATTTTCTTAATTACCTTTTAATTCAAGTAGGTAGTACATATTTTGATCATTTAGTTTATCTTGTACCTACCTAATGATATTTTGCTTTGGTATATAATATGTTCTAAAACGTTTATCAACTTTATGCATATGCAATGGGCGAAAGTTACTTGCATTGAAATGATGTATTCTCTCTACAAAGGACATTATTTTTAATGAAAAAGGACTATCAGCTGCTTTGGCAATTAGGTATAGTTTTAGGTGGTTTTAGGCTATTAAGCCACCGTCCGTCCGCGTCGCGGTCGTGAACGATACCACAGTAGGTATACTTAGTCAGCTATATACCTACTTAATATATTCTTTTTCATATAAGTTGTCCACGAAAAATATTTTTTAAAGTGAAACTTTTATTACATCGTCTCAAACTTTTTGGTCTGTGTAGCGCATGTCGCGTGACGCACGAAACGTACGATAATTATCGTACAAATACGATGTGAAAAAAAATTTCACTTTTACCGTGGTTTCATAAAACCACACAACATTTTTTCTTAATATAAAACATTATAAAAAATATTCCACTAATTGTGTCTTGGACAAAATAATAAGCACAATAATAAGCTATATCAGATATTTTTTATCTACACAATTCAAGTTAAATATTTTATAATCTGTGACATCGACGATGATATGTCATTTTACGTTTTTGTAAATCATAGTTGTATTCATTTGAAATACCGAAAGTAGAAAAATATATTGATATTACAGAGTAAATAAAGAGAAAAATGGTAAATATGAACTTTCTTATATGTTCTTAATGCTAGCGTTATAATAATAGACGTACTGCGGATGAGTTTGGTTATTTTGTAGCGACTATTGATCATCATTTTTGTTCAATCTAACTTGTGTTTTTTTGTAGTCGATTCTAGCTTACAATGGAGGTGCTGTTGTGGCCATGAAGGGCCAGGATTGTGTGGCTATCGCTACAGACAAACGCTATGGTATACAAGCGCAAACAGTGTCGACCAACTTCCCCAAAGTATTTCAAATGGGTCCCACATTGTATGTTGGTCTACCCGGCCTCGCCACCGACACACAAACTGTGTTCCAGAGATTGAAATTCAGGTAAACTAATATTCAATATTATATATCAATAATACTCCTGCCTAATGTTATTTTTGCATTGTCACCTATTTTACATCCTAAGTTGTAAGCACTCACTGTACCCTGTATTATGTAGAAATATTTAACAAGAAGATTTGATATAAATGTATGAACCTGCTAATTGCCTGCTAATTACCTGCTTATCAATAAAATAGATCCGTTAAGAACCTCAAGATCCATTAAGAACCTCATCGACGACGCGGTTGGCGCAGTGGTAAAGTAACTGCCTACTGAGCCGACCGTCCCGGGTTCGATCCCCGGTCAGGGCAAATATTTGTGTGATGAACTCAATTATTTGTTCTTGGGTCTGGGTGTTATTATCTATATATATATGTATTTATTAAATATTATATTTATCGTCGCCTAGTACCCACAACACAAGCCTTAATTGAGCTTACTGTGGGACTAGGTCCATTTGTGTAATAATGTCCTATAATTTATATTTTTTTGGTTTTTATGGCATTCAAATGCTTTATAAATATAAATTTATAAAGAATAGAAAAAATTCGATCACGAGGCGGGACTCGAACCCGCATCCTTCGCGCCATTCCGGGGCGGATGCCTAACCAACTCAGCCACTCGTGACCCGCCCGAGTAATCGAATTGGTTACGAGTGGAACGGTTGGAAACGAGTGGCTGAGTTGGTTAGGCATCCGCCCCGGAATGGCGCGAAGGATGCGGGTTCGAGTCCCGCCTCGTGATCGAATTTTTTCTACTTATTCTTTATAAATTTATATGTCCTATAATATTTATTATTTATTATTCATTTTTACTTACATTACTCATATAAAGTAAAAATCATTGTTCTGTAAAAAATATAACTTACGTCTTTCCAGAATGAACTTATATGAATTAAAAGAGAACAGAATGATGAAGCCCAAGACATTCTCAGCGATGCTCTCCAACTTATTGTATGAGAAGCGTTTCGGACCTTACTTCATTGAGCCAGTCATTGCTGGTCTCGATCCCTATACTAATGAGCCCTATGTCTGTAACATGGATCTGGTAAGATAATTTTTTATTTGCAAATATTGCATGCATACAAGTTTAGGTTAGAAGTATTATTAATGATTGTACTATTAAAAAATAATGTAAACTATATTAGATTTAATATGATTGTGTATGTGAAATAAGAAATTTTGCATAACATTTCATACATATAGACATAAGTGTTTTATCAACTGTTTTTCTATTTTTGTAAATTTGTATTATTTATTGTGTGTGGAGCTTTGTATTCATGATGAGTAAAGTAAATGTGGGAATTTATCTAGACTAATATTATAAAGAGGAAAACTTTGTTTGATTGATTGTAGGCTAATAAACTACTGGACCGATTTTAAAAATTCTTTCACCATTCAAAAGCTACATTATCCACGAGTACCATAGGCTAGGTTTTATCCCGGAAATCCCACGGGAACGGGAACTATGCGGGTTTTTCTTTGAAAACGCGGGCGAAGCCGCAGGCGGAAAGCTAGTGCTGAAATAAAGTTTTATCTTTAATGGCCATATTAAAAAAAAATTAATAACTCCACAGATCGGTTGTCCTAATGAGCCAGAAGATTTCGTAGTGTCAGGCACATGCTCCGAACAGTTGTATGGTATGTGTGAAGCCCTGTGGGAGCCCAACCTGAAACCTGATGAGTTGTTTGAGACCATCTCACAGGTATGTATTTCTTCTACTTATTCTATCCAATAAAAAAGTGAGTTTGTAAATATCTTTGGTTGAATTTTTGTTATTCTTTCACTTCTTTCTTTCAAATATCTACTAAATGAATTTTGATAGCATTTGGTCACTGCCAAACATCACTATACATAACTGTGTAGATTGTCTACCAGAACATTGAACAATAAATACTTTTGATGGCATGCCATGTTTGCAGTCCATGACGAAAATTCGCGGCATTGTAGTTAATTATATTTCTTCTGTAAATATATTGTATACAATACCAGACTTTTATTCTGTTATGTTCTTGCCTCGAATATTATTTATAATCAGCACTTAGTGAACTTAGTGTTTCTTTATAATATGTATTATGCATGTGTTCATAAATCTAGTCAAAATAGCCTATATTAATTATTCTATATACCTATTTTAGGCGCTCGTAAATGCAGCGGACCGTGACGCGATCTCAGGTTGGGGAGCTGTGGTCTACATTGTTGAGAAGGACAAAATCACTGAGAAACATGTCAAGACAAGGATGGATTAGGTTTATGTGGGAATGTTTATTAATAAAATATAAAAGCTATTTCGTTTTTTATTTTTTTCACTTTGTGATAAATTGCTCTAGGGATTCAGATAACATATTTTATTAGGTGTTTTTGAATTCAATTTAGACTTCTTAAATATGATAACTTTTAATTAATAAACTTTGTTTATTTTAAATAGATTTTTTATCTTAAATAGAAGGGACAACGAAACTGTTGGCTGTATATTCCAGTGTTCCGCAACACGCACAATATTACGTAATGACTAGCAAGTAAAACGCGAAAATGTGCGTCGCCAGCACATGCAACGTGCTTGCGTGGCGTTGCAGATAGGATAATTTATTGTTTAAATTACTATGTGTGACTGTTAGGGAAATAAAATAAAACACACATTGCAGAAACCTTATAAACCGAATGTTTAAAAAATTATAATTTTCATACATTGTCTTTACAAGAGATGGAGACTAGAGGAATAACATTACAATTGTGCCGTTTTATCGCACACGAAAGCTATAGAATCCAACGCCGTTATTACAGTGCCTTGCCTTCAATATTTTAGAACAAAAGCCCTGATGAGTAAATTTCAATACATGCGCCGTAGTCCGTAGACCAAAAAGATAACATGACAATATAATACCCTTGCAAAAATGACCAATTATAGCAAGCAAGCTCTGTTAGCATTATTTAATTTTATATCTATGGTAGATTAAAAAAAATACTGTTCATTACGCGGGAACTACAAAGTACAAGATGATACTGATGGTAAGACAAAATATTTACAATAATACTCATCAAGGCGATATTCCAAAAGCAAAAAATCTGTTTAAATAATTTTCCAAAACAACATATCACATTATTTTGTTGTTTGTTAACATATTATATATGTAATTATTAATTAGCGAGATGACCGCAGATGCAGTTAATAACCCCAAAATTTTAAAGATGACGGCAAAATATTTTTCCAGCACAGAACAATTATAAACAGACTGAATAATGAATTACCTCCACGAATGAGTGTCCAAAAGGCGAATCCGATTGCGAAAAAGCGTTATTCACATACAGGATTACATTTACGTGTAATGTGTGTAAATATGAGTATCTAAATATAATATATGGTAAAATCGGTATTCCATAGACAATATAGATTATATTAGTGAAACATGAAATGACATCAAATAAATAAACCAATGCTTTTTACTGAACATATCTTAATAGCTTTCGAGACTAAAAGCGAGACACTTATTCGTATAGGTATTAATAGGTAGCATATTTGAACATATACAGATTAAAAACCGATAAAATTATATTTGTTTCGATGTTTTCAATTGTGCACATTCATTTTATTCTATGTATGAAGCAATACTAAAGTAAACTTAATATGAAGAGCTTTGAGATGTGCTATATATTTATAGGTCACATAAAACAAAAACTATTATTTTTTCCAGTCTATATTCCAAAATACTCTTATAAATTTTATAGGCATTATTATTTAGGAAAAACGGAATTTATTGTAACGCCTTAACAATGTTGTTATTTATATCTATTAATAATATTTAAATATTGGTTAAGCAATATGAATCCACTCAAAGTTGAATTTACATAAATAGATAATTTTTGGTACAACACGGAAATAAATAACGCGATGAATTCAAGACTTAATTTAAAATACTAACATCAATACATATCGAAAGTAAGGGAATAACAAAAATCTTAACTTAATACTTCACGAATTCCTTCTATAAACACTTTACATGACATAATATGGATAATCACACAGACTAAGTATAACAATCCAAGTCTTAAATCCATAATATTAGAATAATAAATAACAAAATCTTACATTAATTTAGAATTACTACACTAGACAAGAACTAAGCTATTAATATTGGCAAAGTTACAATTTATAGCGCGTTTATATTGACCGTAAACATACAAAGTTATTTCACATCCAATACAATATCTTCAATGCACCTACCTACATAATATATCAGTACCACGAATATAAGTCAACAGAGCATAAAAACAATCCTGTTAACCAAGAACCAGAATCCTGTAAAACAAACTATACACATTGTACTGTGTACATAACCAAAATGGCGTCTTTAGCGCCATAATTTTGAAAACCCAAATGCCATCGACTTTACTCATTGGCATTTCTTAAAACTCATTTTCGTGGTACCGTATATAATTCCGTCGATCAAACATTAGCCAATAACACGAAATTTTTAAGATATTTCAACAATAATTATATATTTTTTTCTCAGCACTAATCTAACCGATAGCGGAACTTTATAAAAGCTAGTAACGAGTTAGGAGAATATTGCAAACGTGCCATATAAGATCAGTTCAAGTGTTAAGAAATTGTATACAAAGAGAGAACAACAACTTTCTTTCATTAAATTTTCATCCCATTTCCCGCGCAATTTCATGTCACGAACGAGTCATAGACTATATAGCATTCATTTTGACATTTGACACTCATGGACATCGTACAATGGAATTATTATAGGGGACTAAGGGGAGTTAAGGCATATTTTATTTCACTTGCTTATAGGTTTGGTCCAATCAGATATTATATTCATTTCAAAAACTGTTTTTTCCTTACAATATGGCACTTAATTCCAATCTGATGTTATTGTGTCTTGTTATATTTTGCTAGAGAAACTAATAAATGATTCCCAATAGTTTTATATTGAATTCCATAATTACTGACTCATATTATAAAGACTACTTTTTAATCTGGTATTATGAAGACCTAATTGTAAGACACATAACTGTATGAAGCCTCAAAAATGCCCTTATAATTGCAATATTTTTAATCAATTTCTTATATACTCAAGTAGGTACTTAGTATTTATTATTGGGAATTTTCAATTTCTCTTAAGTCCATACAGAACATAGACACTTAAAATCGCGACTCATTCACTTGAATATTTGTAGCCACATTTCAATTTACTAAGCGCCATTTATCCATTAACATGCTACATGAACATTTGACCACAACTAGCTTTTAATAAAAGCTCTAAGAGCCAGCGCGCACGAGCAACTTTGTCTCCGCAACTATTTTGTCTCTCCCACCCATGGGCTAGTATGAAAGTATGCGCACGTAGCGACGCAACTCCCCATACAATTGATGGGAGAGACAAAATAGTTCCGGAGACAAAGTTGCTCGTGCGCGCTGGCTCTAAGCCGTAATATGTAGCAAAAACCCCTTCAAAACAAGCATAAATTTGAATTTGAAAAGATAATTCTTATAGAATACTGCATAAAAATAATACCATAACTAGTTATTTGAAATATATTTTTGAGGCCCTCAAAGCAATGATTTTGTTATATTATCACTATAATATTATAATATTCTTATTCAAAATTCTCTATTTTTTGTACCAACTCATATGCCGTCTTTATTTTGATGGGATTTTCAATACATATTTCACAAAGATTATTTTTCAAGTCACAAAATTCTTTCATAGAATAAAAAGACATTGGTTAGTAACACATAATACCTCTTTTAGTGTGCATGTGGGTAACATTTTTATCCTACATCACCCTGTTAACTCCATTATCAATCCAAAACTTAATTTTACACTAGCAGAAACTAAATCTTTACATTTCTATAAATTTAAAGTAACCTCTATTTAAGAAATAAGCATGAAACTAAAATATACATAATACAAGTCAATAAAAGTGCATTTAAAGAGCATATTATAATGTTTATTTTAGAGAATGAATTACATTCATTTTCTTTGGCTTCTGAGATGTTATAAGGAATTTTACACAAATTAAGTTAAGAAAATAGAAACACGACGTTAAACATTTATTTAAGGGCCGTTTTTTTAATCCTTGGTTAAAATATATCAGTCTAATAAAGCATTACACGAACATTTTAAAATGTCACCTGTAAATTGCCAAATACGGACAATTAGAATACATTTTTGAAATGGTAGTTTAATATGTTATTCGATGAATTAGTTTTAACCAAGGATTGAAAAATCAGCCCTTAGAGGAATACAAATTGTATTCAGCAAAACTGAGAAATAAAATATGCATACTAAAAGTTCCTTGGCTTCATCTAAATGCACCTTTATAAATGAATCTAAGCTATTTATTAAAGAAATATTTAATAGAAAAATAAAAATATAAATTATATAACAATATTAAAGGACTGCATCAAAACAATACAACAATAATGGCCACAGAATTTTACCATAACACTCCTTTATAGGGTTTCTGGGGAGTTGTGTCACTTGTGTGTTCCTTGGAGTGATGAAAAATTTTTAGTGGGATTTGAACATTATAAAAAAAAGGTATCAACTATCAATTTATGAAGAAAATTTGGTATATTGAATATTAGTATAAAATTTCCAGAATTAAAAATAAAAAGTCTGCTGTTCAGACATTTTTAAATTTTATCATAGAAAAATAAAAAAAAAACCTGAAGAGTAATACATAGTTGATAAAGGCTATTGCTTACTCATTTTATTACAGCCATTAGAATATTTGATAGAACGGGACCATTTATTTAAAATTGTAAGTCCATTTGTCTCATAACAATTCAAAGGAATTTAACTCAATCTTACTACACAAAAGTATAAAACCAAACCTGCCAATACTACCCACACTCCGCAGAACACAAGCCCCCAGCACAAACACTGAACACTTCACACTAAAAGAGGCACTAACACCGCGGCACTAACACTTCAACACTTAGTTCCCCTCGATCGCTTTCGCCACAAACTCGATGAATCGCTTGCCGTACTGCTCCGGGTCGCACGTGGATATGCCGTCCACGTTGCTGCCGTACTTGACGGTTTTCGCCGCTTTTGCCGCCTGGAAAGTGATATTTTTAAATTAAATTTAAACTGTGGCAATAAATTAGCTGTTGCCCACAAAAAAAATTTGATGTACAAACTTTCATCCCATATTTTATCCCCTTCGAATATTGTATGTAATTGCGGAATCCCCGGTCCGATCAACCCAGTAGTGTGTGTTGATGGATAGATTAGTCATATGGAATTATTTATTCAACTACTATGTATGCTAGAATAGCTAAAAGCGCATTATAACCGCTTTTCAAGTGTCATCTTTTAAAGAAAACCAGCAAAAAGAAGTTTCTACAGAGAGGATATTAAAATATTTATACATATCAGAAATACATAGTTGGTTAGCATGTGAGAATTGCTAAAGGCTCATTTTCCTACCTGTTTTTTAACTCCATAGTGTGTGAGGACATCAATGAGCGCTACAAAATATATCTCTTTCTTTGGAGCCCCTGTAACATTGTTCACAGACAAAAACATATAAATCTTGCAAGAAAAATGTAATTTTAAATGACAAAACAATGAAAGGGACGTTATTTTTAAGTGTTATGGAAGCTAACATTCATTGCAAAAAACACTCTTTTGATTTTTTTTGTCTTAATCAGTAAAATCTATCTTTTCACAACAATACATGTATATTTATGTACATTTAAGAAACATTGCAAAAAAAAATGTTTTTTTCAAATTTTTTTCTTAATCACAAAATGAAACCTTTTCCATAGTATGTAATACAATGTATATGGGTAATCACTCACCCTCCTGACTAGGTATAGCGTATATGTCGAGCTCCGGTATGATCCCCTCGTAGCGGAGCGACGACTGGCGCGCGAACCCGCGCGGGCTGTCCGGCGGCGTGTTGTAGCCCCATCTTGTTTTATTATTTCCAATATAATACACACAAATTTAGTTATAACGCATTTCATTAAAGAAACGAATCTTAAATGGCGGCGCTTATCATTCCCTCTCGCTTATCGGTCAATTAAGCAAAGCTGGCATGTTCACAGTACTCACACTTATGCAATTTCACTTACAGTATGTTCAAAAATAAATGCGACTCTAGTTTCATTTTAGAAAATATTCAAGTTTTAGACTGGCTTGCATATTCGCTCGTCTTTTAATTCTATTGAATATGCTTAGGATATGTCACAACTAAGCGCTCTAAAAGATTTTCCGCAAAATTTAATTACGGATCAACAACTTTACGAACACTTCCAAAGAACACATACCGCAATAAGACATTGGTATTCAATTTTAAGTAAGAACAACCGATATCGTTTGTAAATTAATGTAAATGGTGATAACTTGATAATTATTACTGAGAGTCTTGATAATTATTACTGAGAGTTGGCTTTGCGATGGTATATTGAACACAGAAATCTGCAATAATAAAAATTATGACGTTTTTAGATACGACCGTAAACATAAAAAGAGAGGTGGAGGAGTGTTAATATGTGTCAAAAAAAGTCTTTCGGCTTTTTGTCATATTACACCTTGCACACAATCGGAGAGCATTTGGCTGACTATTCCAAAATCCTCTTTTAATACCAGTTCAAACTACAGTAGCAAAGATTTACACATTATAGCAGTATACATACCACCTAACTCTGACGCTCCCCATTTACTCAAAGACTTTGATAACGCCTTAAAGGATTTTTACAGTAATAATATTAATGACAATTTTTTAGTTACCGGCGATTTCAATCTTCCTTTTATTAGTTGGAAAAATGACAACTTTAATATATCAAAACAATGCAACTCCGAACTTTATAACTCTGCTTTGATTTTACTAGACACATTTAACTTACTGGGTTTAAAGCAATACAACTTTTTTCAGAATACATGCGGTAATGTTCTGGACCTCGTTCTTTCTAATACCCACTTACACTGTAGCATAAGCTCTAAGCCGCTAGTAAATATTGATCCTTACCATTGTCCACTCGAATGTATTATTAATGATCTATACATATAATAAAATCGTAGGAAAGTCAAAACTGTACATTGAATATTTTTTTAAAAGAATACATAATCCACGATCTATAATCGATATAGAAGCCAAAAACATAGTTTTTAGAATTTTTGTCTGTTTGTCTGTTTGTCGGTTTGTCTGTTTGTCTGTTTGTCTGTATATTTGTCCGAGCTAATCTCGAAAAGTACCGCATAGATTGACTTCAAATTTTGCATGAATATTAATAACAGGTCGGGTGAGGCTTTTATATACACATTATCATGCTATCACCTCCGGGGGAGGAGCTGTGAACCTTTATTTTTCTAACGTATTCCGTGTATTACACAGCGTACAATCTAAAGACTCATGTTTAAATGTTGTTTTTGGGTAAGCCACGCTATTATCTAGCTTTACACTATAAAAACTACGTCATTTACGTAATTTTGGCAGAGAAACAGTTTAATGAATCTTAGTAGTATAAAGACAAATTTGAAACAACGCCATCTATGAGACTTCATTAAAATCAAATCAATTTACATGTTTAACGCTTCTTGCAAATTTATAATTAAAAATTAAATAATATGATGTTGGTGGGGTTTTTAATTGTACTTATTTATTTAACTTTTTAACCCATGTCTTCCCAGAGTCCACTTCAGGTGCTTATATTTTATGTGAATATACTAAATAAAATTTTACAAGTGAGGGTAGATGTTTATTATTTGATGTCAAACAAGACACTATTAACAGTTAATTGTGACATTTTAAAAAATCCTTCTTGCGTTCCCACAAAAGGTAAGTTGTAGCTTTTATATTTATTCTTTATTAATTAATTATATAGTTAGACTCATGTTTTTAATTAGAATTGAAGTTACGACAAAATAAGAAAATGATGAAATTTTATTTTTATGTATAACTTTTACAAGACTATATTAAACGCCCAAAGAAGGTCACTTTAGTTCTTGATAGAATTTTATTTGTTAGTAGCTTTTTAATAAAATTAGGTAAAGTAATCTTTTCTTTTTTTTTATTTACAGATTCAATGTTCATAAAAATTAACGATTTGCATGAGGATGTAGTAGAAATAAGTATCCTGGCGCGTGGTCAATTGTTGACTAAAGTTAATTTCCAACGTATGGTACAATCATTGGAAGAATCTTGGGTACCTAATTTTAGAGGATATTTTTCGGGAATGAGAAAAGGGGCAGCCAACCACGTATCAGCGTGCGTGCGTGAGAATCTACCTACGTTTTAGTACCAAAAAAAATGTTATTTTGAAACGTAAATATTGCACTCACAACTACTATACAAGTATGATTTTTAATCGTGCTTTACTGTCATCTGATTGTTTTATTATCGTTATGGCTATCGCGGTACAGATCCTACTGGGATCAGAGTACATATTATTTATCAATTGGTGTGGTAATATACGTACCACACCAAGTAAAATATTTACAATCATACCAAATGGATTAACACGGTATGTACATAAGGCGGTCTTATCGCTTACTAGCGATCTCTTCCAGACTGCCCAAGGTAAGAGATAAAGAATTATACTCATGATCCAGCAATTTTCAACCGAAAAAGAAGTTTTTCTGTAATTGGTAGTTGTTTCATTTATTTATTTTAAATACCTAATTTTACTTTTATATTTGCCCATTTGCATTACATTCAGCTTCCATAAAACTTATAAAAATTTTATGTTTATTTCTGTCTAATATAATTAATACTCTTTTTAGATATAAATAACAAAAACAACTTTTTTATTAAAATTTAGTACCTTGGGAAGATATTATCTATGTGTTAATAGAACAATACATAAAGGAAATTATGTTACGATTTTATACAATGAAAATATGTAAAAAAATATTAGCAGGTGTAATTATTAAATTGATCCCGAACCCAAAACTGTAGTTAATTTTTTTTGTCATTTAGTGTTTAATTCATGTCAATTGGTTCATTAATAAAAAAAATTATGATCATTTAAATAATCACGGCGAACATTTGCTAAGGCATTCATGTACAAGGTGTAATCGTTCATGAGTGTGCACAGGCGATTTTTTTTTGTAAGTATTACAGATAACAAAAAACTTTAAACTGATATCGAAAGTACTAAACCTAATAATGGCCGTAATCATTTTTTTTAAATAAATCGAGAAATATAAAAAAAAATATCTTTAAACCCTCCCATTATACATTAAGTACATAATATGAAATAATTATGAATATCCCATATACATTTAATATGAAAGATTTTAGCTTTCTTTTTCTTTTTTTGGTTGTCTGCTTTAATTACTTCGCAAATTTGAAGTGGCATTTTCCACGCTTTTTCCGGACATTTTCACGCATTTTCCGGGCATTTTCCGGGCAATTCCTCACGCATTTTCCGGGGATTTTCCAGGCATTTTCCACGTTTTTTCCGGACCATTTCACCCATTTTCCGGATATTTTCCAGATATTTCCAGGCATTTCCCAGGCATTTTCCTGACATTTCCCTGACATTTTCCGGAGATTATCCAGGCATTTTCCACGCTTTTCCGGACATTTTCACGCGTTTTCCAGATATTTTCCGGGAATTTTCTGGGTAATTCCCAGGAAATTTCCGGGGATTTTCCAGGCATTTTCCACGCTTTTTCCGGACATTTTCACGCATTTTCCGGATATTTTCTAGATATTTTCCAGGCATTTTCCAGGCATTTTCTGAACATTTCCCTGACATTTCCCTGACATTTTCCGGAGATTATCCAGGCATTTTCCACGCTTTTCCGGACATTTTCACGCATTTTCCGGGGATTTTCCAGGCATTTTCCAGACATTTTCCTGACATTTTCCGGGAATTTTCCAGGCATTTTCCATGCCTTTTCCGGACATTTTCACGCATTTTTTGAAAATTTTCCAGGCATTTTCCACGCATTTTCCGGATATTTTCCAGACATTTCCCTGGCATTTTCCGGAGATTTTTCAGGCATTTTCCACGCTTTTCCCGACCATTTTCACGCATTTTCCGGATATTTTCCGGGTATTTCCCGGACATTTTCACACATTTTCCGGGGGATTTTCCAGATATTTTACAGGCATTTTCCGGATATCCCCGGAAAATGCCCCGGATTTCCGGAAAGTACGTAAGTTTTTTAGCTTATATTAGTAATTAATTATATTGACAATTCTATGAATTGTTTATGGTAGTACGTGTTTACTAAATAATTGTATGTAAAGTAGTAACTACTATGCAGTCGCTATTCCACGCGGACGAAGTCGCGGGCACAGCTAGTTTATATATAAAACCTTTACAATGTAAAACCCGGGTGGTACGGAAATTTTTTAAGGGTGATTATGACGGGATCAACTATAAGTTAAAAAATATTAACTGGCACGAGCTATTATATTCAGGCACTGTCAATGAGGCTGTTGATGCATTTTATAAGGTTATATATTCCTGTATTGACGAGTATATTCCTATTGTCAGACTTACGTCTCGGTATAATTATCCCAAATGGTATACACCAGCACTAATTAATCTTATTAAGGAAAAATCAAAAATTCATAAGAAATGGAAAAAGTTTAATAATCCGTGTGACTATGCCGCTTTCTCTCTTCTCAGAGCCCGTGTTAAAGAATTACAATTAGAATCATACAATAAGTATATACACCGCTGTCAAAATAGCATTATAAATTCACCGAAAGAATTCTGGACTTATATAAAAAACAAGCGGTCTGACCATAGTCTGCCGCAGACTATGTATTATAAAGGGCGTCTATTAACAAACGGACAAGATATTTGCGACTCGTTTAACGAATATTTCCGAAGCGTATTCCAGCCATGCGATCAATCTATCCCCAACTATGCTAAAGAAGCTAATATGTCCGATAACCTTCATTCCATTGAGGTTAACGTGACTATACTTAAAAAAATATTTAAACAACTTCATCCTCGGAAAGGGGCTGGAACTGACGGCATACCTGCAATTTTTATAAGGAAGTGTGAATCTGGCCTGTTATCTCCCCTTTTAATATTATTTAAACGCTCTCTTTCGGAAGGTATCTTCCCTAACAGATGGAAAGAGGCGCAAGTCGTACCAATACATAAAAGTAAATCTAAAACCGATATAACGAATTACAGAGGAAAATCAATGTTGAATATATTTGGTAAGCTTCTAGAACGTATTGCTTTTAACAACATATATTTTAGTGCTTCAAGATGCATCCCTAATAATCACCATGGCTTTATTAAATCGCGAAGCGTTATCACCAACCTGCTTGAGTTTACGCATGACATAAACAGAGACCTAGATGACAATTCTCAAATTGATGTTATTTATACGGATTTTGAGAAGGCGTTTGATAAGGTGGATCACAATATTCTGTTAATGAAACTTTTTGCCATTGGTATTAGAGGCAACCTCTTAAGATGGACGGAGTCCTATATAAAGAATCGAAGTCAAGCAACAGTAGTAGGGGGTTACAGATCAGATTTTATTACAGTGACATCCGGTGTTCCTCAGGGTTCACATCTCGGACCGTTATTTTACAACGTTTTTATCTATGATCTATATGAGTGCTTTCTTAATTCTAATTTCCTCGTATTTGCCGATGACAAGAAGCTTTATAAAAAAATCTGCACCATAGAAGACTGTTTCAAACTGCAAAGTGATCTCAATCGCCTTTCCCTTTATTACAAAAATAATAAAATATCGGTTAATATCAACAAATGTCAAATAATCACTTTTACACGTAAGAAGAATAATGTTATTAAATTTGATTATAGATTAAATGATGAAATGCTTCAAAGAACAAATCAAATTAGGGACTTAGGTGTTATCCACGACACAAAACTGTCACATATTGATCATGTCGAGTTTGTCATGCAAAAAGCTTATAAAAATCTAGGATTCATACTTCGCACTAGTGATGCATTTAATGACATTCTATGTTTAAAGGTACTATATTTCGCGTATGTACGTAGTGTGCTCGAATTTGCGAGTTCTATTTGGCGTCCAATTTATCGTTGTCATATTGAACGGCTAGAAAAAATTCAAAAAATCTTTGTAAAAAAGCTAAATTTTTTATGTCATGCCAATCCAGCTGATTATCTCGAATCTTGTGCACTCCACAAATTAAATACCTTAGAACAGCGAAGGGATATTATTGATATGATGCTCTTTTATGACATTATAAACAATAAGTTGGACTGCCCGAATATTCTCAGCAATATATCTATTCAGGCGCCATCGCTCCGCACTAGACACACACACTTATTCAGAGTACCGCTTGCATCAACCAGGCATCTGCAACACTCAGCTCTTTTCCGCTTGCCAGATATATATAATAAGAAATTTTCTAATGTGGACATATTTAAGACATCTCGCTCAAATTTTAAAAAAGCAATCACTTTTTCCAATAATTAATAATAATAACTAGTTTCAGTACTTAATTTTTAGTTACTTAAATTTATACATACATACTCTCAGTCAATCAGTCAGTCACTCACTCACTCACTCACAACAGACTACACACCACAGAACAGATAAAGGAGGTTTTCAAACCTCCATTATATGCTCTGTGCTACACACCCATTACACACCATTACTACACCTACACTCATCACAAGAGTCTTTTGTTAATTATTATTTTAACGTATATCTTTTCCTCTTACTTTCTTACTCGATTTTCCTTGTCACAATATGTTTTTATAATAATTCTATTAACGGAATTCCTTTTTATTGGCGTATTGTTCTATTATTATGTAATTATTGTATGAATAGCTGTAAGGAATCAGAAATAAATAAATAAATAAATAAATAAATAAATAAATAAACTCTGATTATTAATTAGTAATTTGATTTTTGAAAAAAAAAATGCCGATTTTAGTCAAAATTTATATTTTTCTAACAAGATCCTTATCATCCAAATTCGACCTTGGTGACAAAAATTGACATTTCTAATTAAAATTAACAAAAAATTAAATGATTTTATTAAATACTGTAAAATAGTATATAATTCTTCCATTTACTGTATCACAAAATTCTTCATAGATTTTTAGATATTCGTACTACACCAATTACATCACCCTGTATTTATAAACAATTGCAAAATATGACACATACATAGGCCGGGAGATACTGACACAAAATTTCGGGTCATTTGTAACAGAATGGCCGTTCTACAGAGGTCTTATTACGCAATGACAAAAAGAAAAATGATGGTCAGAACGCTGGTACCGGCGGACTAGTCGCGTGGGCGTAAGTCACACTCGTCGGATAAGTAAGACCCCTCTAGACCGCCATCCTGTTACAAATGACCCGAAATTTTGTGTCAGTATCTCCCGGCCTAACATGTGCAATGTGTAAATGTGTTGACGTTCCAGCTCTTCTTAATATACTTATACACACGGCCGTACGGCATGCAAAAAAATATGATATTTCATATAAATACACAAATACCATACCAAAAAGTTTGTCAACAAACAATTTGAAATAAATAATTATTAATAATTAACTATTATCCATTAACGTTATTTTTTATTTTATTTTTTTCTGACCCTACCATACGTCAGTATCGGCTTTGGCCGCCATTGAAGATTCGTTTCTTTAATGAAACGTGATAGATACATCATACATTATGGTGAATCTATCATCATATTTTTGTGCGTTTTATTTGGAAAAAAATCAACATTTTAATTATTTTAATTTTAACATTTTAGTTATCACACATGTCTTGTGACTATATTAGAAATGTTATGTATAACACGTTATATTGTGTTGTGAATATCACCTGTACAACAAATTAAAAAGATTTAAATAGTTGGTCACTACAATTCAGCATAGTGAAACAGCACTGGCTCGGTTGCTTTTTAAGGAGTATAATATATGGTTGTCCCTATGTGTAATTTAATGAATATATCTTTAATTACATTTTATAGGGTCATGTTATGTGAATTTTGTCTTTTTATTTATTTATTGTAAGTTTAGTAGTGTTACTTCGGGGAGCCCTACAGCGGCTACACCACGCTCTATTCGCGCTTTAGCCGCAGAGAGCGACGTATGAATGTACATACATTATGACGTGTGTGCGCGTGTCGAATACCTGTCATGGCGTGTGTCGCTGTCAGATACATGTCATGTCGGTATCGGATACATGTCGTGTCGGTATCGGATACCTGTCGTGTCAGTGGCGGTCGTCCGATACATGTCGTAGCGGTGTCGGATACATGTCGTGTCAGTGTCGGATACCTGCCGTGTCGGTATCGGATACATGTCGGGTCATTGTCGTGTCGGATACATGTCGTGTCAGATACATGTCGTGTCGGATACCTGTCGTGTCGGATACATGTCGTGTCGGATACCTGTCGTGTCGGATACATGTCGTGTCGGATACCTGTCGTGTCGCGTGTCGGTGTCGGAGTCGGTGTCGGACTCGTTGTCGCTGTCCCGCTCGGCGTCCCGCTGCCGCGCCGCCTCCGCCTCCGCCTCGCCGCGCCCGCACTCGTGCACGCCCAGCAGCAGCGAGTAGTCCATGAGGTGCAGTTTTGTTAGGAACTACCGGCCGGTACAATACACAAATATATTATATTGGTTTCATCATTATAAATCTTAATAACTCAGCCCCCGGAATCACAGACACAATAGACACGGATCTATTGTGTCGTGGTCCGATCGGGCCGCTCGGGGCTCAATGGGTTAATATATCGTAGGTTTCATCATTATAAATCTTACTAGCTTACCGCCCGCGGCTTCGCCCGCTTTGTCTAACATCTAAAAAATAATACTAAAACCTTCCTCTTGAATCAGTCTACCGCATCAAAATCCGTTGCGTAGTTTTAAAGATATAAACATACAAAGGGACATAGGGACTGAGAAAGCGACTTTGTTTTATACTATGTAATGATTAATTAATTATAAATTAAAAAAGCGTTTGTGTAGAGCACACGTGTCTGAAGTGAACTTCTAAGACAATATTTAATGATATCGAAATCGTCGCCAGAACGTGACGGTATTACCATGACGCTACCTTGAAATTTTACTCTCACCGCGCCTTAAGATATTTCACTTCAAAATGTCTCGAAACTTAAAAGTTTTTGTAATCTGTGCCTAATGGCAAAGGCCGCACGACAAACGCATGACGAGCGGCTGAAGCGACGTTGCCGCACCGTGCACATAGTTTCGATTGTTCCTACTTCCTACGCAAGACTTGCAATCATCAATTGACAAAAGCGCGCACATGACGTCATGACCTGTTATTTCTACTATTCCCTAAGCCATTTATTAATTATTTATTTATTTAAATGGCATACACCAAACATACATACGTACAACGTAATTCATACAAGACAAATTTAATGGAACGTGCGGTGTTCCTTTTAACACATCAAACCGAAAGAATAGAATAAATTCGATTGCTCTAGCGGGATTACTGGTGACTCTCCAATTACAATACTACTAAAATTAGCATTTCCCTGAATAAACAAAAGTTTTGCCCAATCACAATTAAAATTAGCATATCCGTCAATGAAAATTACCTCAACATCAGCAGTGAGCGTCTCCAGTAGTTTCTCCTTGGCTGCATCACCTATGTCGATCCTTACGCCTTGCTTGATGAAATCGTTGTCCTTCAGAGTTGGCAGTTCTTTCTCTAGCTCCTTTTCGGATGCCTCGCGGTCTACCGTCGACCCTTTTAGGTCGTATTTCCTGGGAAATGTATGGAATATACAATATACATACATATATTGCTAAAAGATCCATTTCCAAGAAAAAATCTCTTCTCATCAATAAAAATTCCATTATTTACATTCATGATATCTAATATACAATGTTATTGTTCACTAGCGTATCTATAACTATTTTATTTTTCTAAACATATAAATTACATGGATATCAAACATTTTTAATTTTAAAGTAAATATTTTACCAATATATCCTGCGAACACACAAAAATTTCCCAGGGGAAGCTCCACTACCCAATTTATCTCTATACTTTCGAAATTATCGGACCAAGATGTCTACCAAAGGGTCCTAAGCACCTATAAACATGTACAAACAAACAGCACTCACTTGTGTATATTCAAATGGTTGGAGAACACGTTCCTGGTAGCCACTAGATAGTGCTCAATGCCGTCCACCGTCAGGCGGTACATGCCGAGGTACTGAGGCAGCAACGTCTTGCCATGCCTCTCCACTATGTACTGTAAATATATTGTGGGTTTTTAATTTAGCTCTGGGCACTTATTATTCTAACATTAGAAGAAAGAAAATACATTTATTTCCAATGCACACTTACAAAAAGGGCAATAGGGTAACTTAAAATTGAGTATAAAAAAGTTGCAGTGTGCCACTGTTAAATTGTTGGTGGTGGAAAGCTCAAGTTCCACCAGCACTTTCAGCAAGCCATATTCTTCAGTGAGTTAATATCGATGCCAATTGCCAATAGTGTTTAATTTAATCAACAATCAATTTTAATAGTTCAACAGATACAGCCTGTGTTTTTACTGGAACATGTTGAGAGGCCTTTAAGAGAGCTTTTGAGTGCACTCTTTGTTAAAATGTAATACTGTATAATGTATATATTATGTTAACTTATGTTCTGCTTAAAATATGCATATTGTATAATCTTATTAGTTCTATAGTAGAAATTGAATCTCAAAAATTACCTTTCCAATAGGAAAACCGAATGATATAACAAGTGTTACATTATAAAGAATACGTAATGATATTTCATAGTCAAGAATCTAGCCCATATACCAACAACGCGTTAAGAACGATGATTAATTTATTACACAACACAATGAGTAATAAACACAATAATATCAGTACGGAGAAATTGTTAAACCAGGAAAATGTAGATAAATATTGATTCGCACTGATACGAGATATCATGTAATCCGTGCATATGTTATTATATTATTATTATCTTGTACCTACAACTGTCTGATTGTTTTAACTTTTAACAAATTGTACGTATAAATCCTACTAATATTATAAATGCGAAAGTTTGTGAGAATATGTGTGTGTTTGTTACTCTTTCACGAAAATACTACTGAACCGATTACAATGAAATTAAGCACACATATAGAGGGTAACTTGGATTAAAACATAGGATAGGTTTTATCCCGGAAATCCCACGGGAACGGGAACTATGCAGGTTTTTCTTTGAAAACGCGGGCAAAGCCGGGCAGGAAGCTAGTTTTTGTATAAAGTACACTTATGTGAAGGAATCTCTAGGGTTTAAATTCATACATTTTAATGTTGCTGCGTGCCTATGGCTTCGTTTGCAGTGACTGCACGCAATTACACTGTAGTTATTTTAATCTATATAAGATTAGTGTTGAATAATTTATAAAGAAAGTAATTATAATATAATACACTACTACTGCGTCAACCCCTTTAATAATTTACAAGCCATATTTCATAACAAGAATTAGGACACCAGCCTAAGCCGTACATTATTAAAATTCTTGTAAATTTCAAGGTTCAAGTTACACCGAGGTTTTTTTTTTATATCTTTTTTTGTTTAGGAATTTTTGTCCTAAAGGACGATGACAATCCCATCGTACCTTGTAACACCGAAGTTGTTGATGAAATTATATTAACTATAAAGGGTTACTTGTAAAACACCAGCAACCTCGTAGGATAAGATAGCTAACATCCATTTCTTCTACGACTTTTAGCATAACGCAATAAATTATTTATAAATGATTTTTTAACCCTTTATTGTACTCTCCTAACATTTGTAAGTCTATGTTCTATTCATTATCGAAAGGACGACGCGACGCCCCCTTCCCCCTCTCCTTCGCTTCTTGTTTACGTATTTTTGGGATGCGCGTAGAGTTTATAATATTCAAATGGAAAATTAAATTAATATTTATTTTTGTATGAAAATAAAATCTAACAAATTATCAAAAGTCGTAGAACAAAATATGTTGTTACTTATGATGTTAGCAATCTTGTCCTGCAAGGTTGCTGGTGTTTTTCAAATAACCCTGTATATTTTGTTTAACTGTTAATTCGATGTATTAAAAAAAAATAGGATAATAATACGTAGGTATTAATAAGGTAGGTATACTTTTACAATCACAGTCACGATTTTATAATTTATTATTAATCAAGGTAGCGGGACATTATTGTAGTCGACTTCACATCAGGCAGAATCTTCAAGTATCCAACGTTAACCAGTTTCATATCAAAATATTATCTTATTTATACATGATGTGATAAAAAATTTGCATGTAATTTTAACAACAAATCTCAACACACATGCACTGGAATAATTTCGTCAGAAATATGACACATTTTTCTTTATGATATCTAAATTTAAAGGAAAACTTTCCATTGTCATATTTGGAATCTTACTTTTGCGTTTATATTAAGACTAGAGACGCGACTTCAATTTAGGAAAAGTTATCTATACATATAATAAATCTGTAGATGGGTCAATTCTGTACATTGAAAATATTGAAAAAATAAATAGCAGGGGGTGTTAGTTACTGCATCGATACCAAACCCAAATATGTGATTAAAAAAATTTTTGTCTGTCTGTCTGTCTGTATGTGAAGGCATCACGTGAAAACTAACGGTTCGATTTCGATGAAACTTGGTATAATTATACCTTATTATCCTGGGCATAAAATAGGATACTTTTTATCCCGGAAAAATACGTAGAAAAAAAATTCTTCATTTTTCTTAATTTTTCCGCGCGGACGGAGTCGCGGGCGGAAGCTAGTGGGTGACTATAATCTTACTAGGTACCTATAGGTCAAATACTATTTAGTTCCAAGAAAAAATTTTCGTTTGACATTTTACCATTTCACCTCCGAAACATTCCCGTCCACAATATTTTCCTAACCTACTTCGGACTTTCGGATTTGATAAAACTTTAAAGAAATACAAGTTATACATAAGCGATAGAATATTCAGAAGAAACTGACCTTCGAAACACAGTTTACCACTAGTTCGAAATAAGGATCCGCAGTTAAAAAGAAGTAGCTTTAAAAAAACATAAAATCTATAGAAATCAATATAGATATATTCTCACCGGGTGATAATGCTTCAAGAAAGAATGCATCCTCTCCACCTCCTCCGACGTGAGGGTCTTCAATATAAACAGTCTGTCATAGCTCTGGTAGAACTTCGCGCCAGACTTTCCAGACGATTCGTCTGGTATCGGCTGCGACCTGACAACAAATAATGTAGTTACCTTAAATTAAATGGTAAAAAACAGAGGTAAATGTGTAGTTTCCGGCTTGATTTTTTATTATATATCGCCAATCGCCAATTTAATCATGTCGTATAGGTTTCGGTTATTATACCTATATAATTATACACAAATTGATGGTGTCTCCTATTTTGCATAACAACGTAAAATGTTTCCACATGTAAAATCTTTTTACATGGAACGAAGAAAAACAAAAATTATATAGTGCACGCCTCAATTATTATAATCGCATTTTTAGGAAACAAGAAGATAAGTTACTTTTATTATCGTTTTATAATCCGTACAAAAATATTTTATAAATAGAAGATATGGTTATTGACTCTTAAAATATATGTAACGTTAAAAAACACAAGGTAATAATATGATATCATTGCAGTTGTGAATCATTACTGTAAAAAATAAACTATATGATCTAGGTAATTCCACATCAAAGTACATCTAGAAGATTTATGTTTTGTAAACAACTTTCTTTCATTTCTCGGTGTAGACTATAATAGAACATACGTTGTATATTTAAATCATTAATAGGTTTTTAAATAAACTAAAGTTAAATAGGTAGTAGATACAAATATAAAATATTATAAAAAGTATTTGTTTGTTTAAAGCAGTCATTTTTCAAATTGCGCATATTAGTAAATAAGCGTTCATACGCTCATGTGGTTAGGGATAATATTAAGGATTATCCCTAACCACTATTAAGGATTGTCTAATATTGAGGATGGTCGCGGAAGAATTCCAACCAATACCCTTGGCCGCGGCCCCATCATTTAAGCGGCTCGATGGAACACAGGGCGGTTTTAGTCGGTAAGAATCCGACATAACATAACCCACGGCTCCTTCCCCGGGGACCGTGGGTATCTTTGGAAGATTTACCCACTTTAAAAAAAAGGGATATTATTAAGGATAGGTCCATTTAATCCTGGCTAAACAAAATATATCCTTGGGAAAAATATTGTTATAAACATAACAAAATAACATATAAATACAAGTACCTGGTGTATTTACAATACTTCTATAAAACAATCGCGATATTTATGCTTATCTGAGTTATTGGCATTTAGTCGAAAACGCTTTATTTTCGATAAAATAACGAGAAATCTACAGATAGCGGAGTACTTCTTTAGAACAATGTATCGCACACACGCCAAGTAAAACCATGCCAAACGTATCAGGGAAAAAAACAGTTAGAAGGGGTTCAAATCAAACGTACTATTAAATCTTTTAACATGGGTATGAAATATGGATTTAACTAGAGATGGATGAATTGTAAAGAGTGGAGTACTTTTTTTGTTAGGCAAATCCGAAAAATATTTATTACGCTTCAACTCTCCCACTAGAAGGGTTTTATGCAAAGAGACATAGAAAGACACGACCCTCTGCATTTTATAATGAAATCATACAGAAAAAAAACTACTCTATTCACAGGAGTGAAACATCTAATAAGACATTCAAATGATGAAAAAATTCATAAAATATTCAAACTTTAAAACCTTGCCATTTTCGTCACTAAATAATTACCACTAATTTGTACTACAAAGCTGTAATACCAGTGTAACGTCTAACTGCCCTATTAACCCGCGCCGACCTTTTGTTAAGTCGTATTACAACTCGCATACAATATTCAACTACTAGACACTGGGTGCTGAAATATTTTTCAAATAAATTTCCTTTTGAGCACGCGATCATTTTGACTATGTAAATATGAGAACTATATTGCCAGTTTTTTTTTATTATTTTAAATATCAGAGATTTTTAATTCGTTTGTTACGAATAACAATTTTATAGAGTCTGGCCAGCCAAAGCTGAACCCAGTAAAGGGCGGCAAATTTAAAAAATATGGACCTGGTAACATCGGCTTTAGTAGGAAAAAAACATTTTGATACTTTTGATATAGATATTTGATTTTTGATATATAAAGGTGATCATAGTATATAGGTATATAATGTACACAACACAGCAGGATTTAAACATTATTAAAGTAAAGGATTTGAACCGTTTTCAACAAAACTGACAACTAACTACGCAGAAACGCCATGATGACATTCCATAGTGTGGCCGCTACAAAAAACACTGGGTTCAGCTTTGGCTGGCCAGACTCTAACATACCAGTATACACTGTTTAAGTCAGACATAAAATGTCATAGAGTTATAGCGCATCAATAACTATGAGCAATGAGCATTATACACACCTCATACACCCTTATATCTTCACTCAGTCATAACAGATTACTCATAATGCGTAACAATGAGGTAATAAGCGGTAATAATTCTTAGTTAATTGTTTAGGAATAAGTTTTCAGCTTATTTTTAGCTACGATCAACAAGTATGTTTCGTATTCTAAATGAAAACCCACTTAAATGTACATAAAAATATGATTTTTTGTAATTACCCGCATACGTACCTTTGACGTGTCCATCTCGATGTTGCTAGGTGCAAAATTGCTTAGTGACATCTTATAAATAATTAAGTCGTGTCAATATATAAAACGCGTGTATACAGTGATATGTAAGGGATGGGATACACGAATCAAATATACAACAACCTCATCGGGGTACAGACGACAAACCGAAATCACAAAAAGCATGTCCAAAATTCAAATTCAAATGTAACGTCATTCGTTGGTATAGCACGCGACAAAAACACAGCCGGTGAACGTGAATGCGATGAAATGCCGTGTCAGTCAAAGGCACACTACATACTGTTATTCGAAAATAAAACCGTTACAATTCAAACTTCCCTGACCTCAGACGTTTCATGGTCAAGCCGCGTTTCATGAACTCGCTAGCGTCATGGAACAATCCCTCTTGAGTATTTTTCAACTCGCCAACACCGGAGGGTGCTGTAGCCGACCTCCTCAGCTTATTAATAAACTTCTTTGACGCCCGCGAACGGAGGTAGTTATCTGGCTTTCTAAACCTATGGGACATGACGGGAGATAGGAACCGGGATGGCGTGACGGAATACAGGATAAAAATAAATATAAATAAATACAGCACGCGTAAATAGCGAAACACACGTGAATTCCTAGCGTATAAATAAATGATTGCTTATAAACTGTACCTGGTCAGGGACTCCTTGTAATCAAGATCGTCAATTCCGAACCTCTCGCGCAGATTCCTGAAGACGAGCGGACAGTACTCCTTCACTTTAAAGTGAGATGGCATGTTCTCTCTGAAAGAAATATGACACAATAGAAAAGTTAAATTAAGGTAATGGCATAGAAAACATTAATATTTGCCTCTATGTAACAATTTTTCCTTGGTTGAATATATATATTTTTTTAACATTTAATAGAAATAGAACAAACATAAGGTAGAGACATATCATATATGTACCAACAATCTAATAAGATTTTAATGAATTTTTAATTACACATCATATTTAAAATCTTATACAGTTTGTTAATATCAATTGTAATACATTTGTTTTAGCCAACCTGAGTTTATAATATGTCATATAAGATTTATATTAATAAAGTGTTCTTTAAATTAATTATATTCTTTACTTATTTATTATCAAGAAATATATTATGTTTATAGAAATGGAGGGTTAATAACTGCATAGATTATCACTTGAAATATTAAAATTAACTACACATTTCCCCTCAATATTTAGATATTTTCTCAGATAATAAAAAAACCATTGACTAGTTTTTTTTTTTTTTTTTTTTTAAGGCACCCGTCATCACAGGGTGTTCGCGCCACCTCTGGATTATAGTCCAGAGACTTTTCTTGCTTTTTTTTTTTTTTTTTTTAATTTTTAGAAATATTAACATACTGGTTACTCACATAATATAAATATAAATAAGTACAATTAAAATTATAAGAGCTTAAATTATCCATTGACTAGTTCCTAAACTACAGATATTGTAAGTTTTTACACACTGCCAACATTGCAATTTATGCTTTAATCACTTACTTGTTAAACAAGTGATTGTCCACTTTGAGCTTCGAGTAAGCTCGGAAATCATCAGGCAGCAGCATAACGGGGATCGAGACATGGCTCAGTTCATTTATCTGTAATAAAGATAAATCTATATATAAAAAAATGAAACCCATTTTCCTTGGTCACAGCAACACGTATGAACAGGTTTTATGATGTTCCTTGAAGTACCTATGAGGATGGTTATGTAGAGGAAACGTTAATAGGTTCCACGGGCGAAGCCAGGGCGGACCGCTAGTATCAAATAAAAATCAAAATTATAAGTACCTAAAGAATTATAATTAGATTAGTTCGATAGCCATGACAATAAACTTTTGGCAACTAAATCTTACAATGTGCATGATCCATACCTACATGATCATTGAAACAATAATAATTGATCAAGTGCCAGATATAACAAGTAGGCTATAATTTTTTTGTATAATTTAAGTCGTAGTTGCCACAAAATTATCATAACCGGTAACATAAACAAAAAATCATTGTAACAACAATTGTGCCGCAACTGTTTCGCAAACAAAGCATAAAATATAGGCTATTTTATAATCTAAGTAGACTCGAATGGGGAAAATTTACAGGCTATTATTATCTTATGATATTACCGTATGATTAACACCCCACATAAAAACAGAGAGTAAAGGTTCATTAGCACGGAATAATTTCACTTTCTGATGTTTCACGCGAATATGTTTTTTTTTCAATTTGCTCAATCCAGTGGTAGGAACGGACATTTTGGATGTGTTTCCGAGAATCGGCGCACGGCTACGTATTGTAGTTCTTAACACAGAACTCTATCTAAACCATTTTTATTGCACTTAAAATAATAAAATCACTAGGATTTAACGTAAATACGAAATTTATTACAGAAACTCGACACCCATCAATGGCAAACGGCTATTTGACAGAACTGGACAGTGGACAGATCACAGAACCACAGACAGAACGATTGATGAAATTTTAACTTACTTTAGTGACTGGATACGAGTCGATTGGATTCTATTCTTCTAAACTCTTTTGGATTTCGGTTGATGCTGTTTTCTAATTACAGAGCATAATGCGACTCAGTGGCACACAATGCCGAATTGTGCTGATGCTTAATTGGAACGTGAAACGCACCAGCAGATTGTGCTAAGTTTAGTGTTGAAAAAAAAAATATTCATAGAGTTAGCAATAACCTCAAAATAAAGTGGTATAATTTTTTTCAACAATTAACAATTACTAACGATAAATCGATTGCAAGCATCAATTCACGCGCATTTCTTTTAAGAGTGCTCGATTGTGTGAAGCGTTGCTGTAGTTGGAACATTCAACGTTAAGCATTATGCCGCATAATGCGCTCTAGTGCTGTAATTGGAAAACACGGTTTATATAATATTTAGTGCACATATGGCTATCATATCGTCGATAGTTATACATTTTTCAAATATTGATAAATATTTGTAGATTTAACATTGGTATCGATAGGATGAGCTCTTTTTCTACGCGTTTTCTACTATTTTTTTCAAGTACCCTCATCACACATTGTTTTTATATTCCAGATTTCGTACCCACATTGAGTTGTTCAAATTTACAAAAGGGAAAATTTTTAAAAATATGGGAGTAATTTTGAATACCTTAATTATCTGAATAGGCATGACGACAGTATCCATAAATGATCGTATTAGTGTTTTTAAGGGAAAATGTATAATAAATAACTTCAATATAGTGACTTAAAAATCTTAAAAACACTAAGATTAATGAGATTATCAATAAAATAAAACATTGAAATTCTGCAGTTGGCCATTTTGACTAAAACACGCGTGACGTCACGCTTAAGTAAACAACTCACGTCAGATATATTTTGTTGTTATGAATATGTTGAGAATACGCATTTTTATTTATTTTCTATTGTTTCACGTATGCTTTATCGACTCAGAATAGAAATATAATTGCGAATTCACGAATACGTGGTTTCGGGGTTCTCCGCACCAACTTTATACAATCATTTCTTATTATTTTCTCGCTTGAAATAATTAATAACACATTTTTGAGCATTATTTTAATGTGGATTCACACTGCAATACTGCACACCACTTATAAACTTTGAAATTCGTTTCTATAACACATATTAAATATATTTTTTTTTAATTTTCTTCGCAATGCATACAAATAATTACGTATGTACTAAAGAGTGACGTCACGCTTACGCCATGACACCTGCGAGCTGTTTTGGCACAGTTGATAAATATTTTTTGAAAAATGGCTTTTATCTTCGTTAAATTTAAGTATATTACCGAAATATAGGGTTTTTCTTGTATAGTAAACGTATACACACATTATGGAAGAGGATTTCAAAATCTTTCGTCATGCCTATTGATTCTATAGAACTGACATTTAGCGAACCATACATCACACCAAGCATCACACACAGGTAAAACTTAAATGTATACTCGTTTTACACAAATTGCTAACCATACAATAGTTTATTACTAATATAGTATAGTCTATGAGTATATTATGTAAAAATAAAAATCGCTAATATTGATGAATTTCTGAAAAGACGAGACGAGTTAAAGGAGATAAAAAACATCGAAAGTTCCGGTACTTAAAATATAAAATAATTAAATTATGTAAAAAATTGTTTTTAGGTGTTTACTTTTTATTCCTTTTTCTCCGACGCTTGCTGTGCCTGTGGTGGATCTTTTGCTCATCTATTGCTGGCAGATATATATTTTTATGTTTACTGATGTCCCTCCCTGCGTAATTGTATTCTCTTTGCATCCCTACTGAGTATACCGCATATTTTTATTTTAAGATTATGGAACTTTAAAAAAGAACGACCCTAACGTAAATATTCATGATCATAATTCATTATATTATATTATTTATACTAATACTCTATCAAGGAAATATATATTTTGAATTCATTCTTCAATTCTTTTTATTTAATACATAGCTCTAAATTATACTTATATGCTGTGTACTTATGTATTAAGTTATGTATGATTTCCTACGTGTGCGATGTGTGCGGTAGACGGTAGGTAGACGGTTCTCCACTCTGACTAATACCTAATCTGTGATTCGTTGTTCTGAGGGTTCTCCATCCATGTCCTATATTACTTGCTCTGTGCATCCATGGTGCGGCCCAAGTACGGCCTCGGCGGTTCCAAGGATAGTGACAGATGACATCCACATTGATTTTATTGATATTGTCATATTGACAAAATATAATGAACCTTGAAGTGTCAAGTAAATTTTAATTTGTAAAGGAGTTTAAAATAATCATTACCTTTAAAGTTTAAAAGGTATTATTTTAAATGTATGCTATAATCTAATAGCACGTATTCGTGAATTTCGTGATTGGAAGGGTAGCTGTACTGCTGTAGTAGTAGACGAAAATAAATAACTAGTGCGATGTAAAATTATGCACACTATTTCTAATTTAATATTATGAATTGAGTGCGAACATCTCTCTTGAAAAGAAAGTTCTCACCGTTGCGTTGAACAGCCATTAAACAACATAAAAATAATAAATAAAAATGGTAGTCCCAAGTCCATTCGTTTATTGGGCTCAAACACCAAAACAAGTTTCACTAAAAATTGATTTGCGGAATGCCGAAGATCCCGATGTAGAAGTGATTGACAACAAAATAAGGCTCGCAGCTCAAGGGGTCGGTGCGCACGGGATATGTAAATACGAATTCAGTTTGGATCTGTATTCCCCAATTAAACCGGTAAGTTAAAAAAGAAACAACTCAGGGGCATGTGGAATATTCTAGAATGTTTTCAAAAAATGAAAATTTTAAATACTTACTAAAATCTGTACTTGTGTCTGAGAAATAACAGACTTTTACCAAGATAAGATTTAATTATATAAAATAAAAAGTGTTGTGTGTATAGATATTCTTTGAATATGTATCACCATTCACCATAAAATGTATATTCACTGCTAAAGTGGTCAGTCAGAAAAGCTAGTGTTAATTTATTAAGACTTGATTTGTGACTGTTTGTGATTAACTTATTTATTTTATGATATTTGAATATCATTGCATCAACAACTGGTAGGTAATTGAACTGAAACTTGAAAATATGTATATTTATATGGAGTCAACTGTAAAGGTACATACAATACTCTCAAAATAATTATTTGAACTTACAGTAATAGTGTACTTAGAAAATGTTTTTTTTTCTAATACTTACCTACCTACCTATAACTGTACAAGTATTCTTTTTGCACCATCATTAAGAAATGAAAGCAGAGATAAGATTATCTCCATATTTAAATTTATCCAAAAATAGTATAAGTAATGTGCTAATGTGATAGGGCAAAGGTTAATAGAATAATTATTATGCATTGTCTGTTTGTTTAATACAAAAATACTTCATTACCATCTTATTTAACATATTATTTATGGTCTCTCATATCATTTGCATTGTCGATTTGTATTTAGTGATGTCAGAATAAATTATTTATGAAGATATACATTGATATGTATCACTACATAGTATAAAACAAAGTCGCTTTCTCTGTCCCTATGTCCGTTTTTATTCTTTCAAACTACGCAATGGATTTTGATGCAGTTTTTTTTTATTAGATAGAGTATTTCAAGATGAAGGTTTTAGTATATACTTTATTAGGTTTTAGACAAAGGGGGTGAAGCCGCCGGCGGTAAGCTAGTAACATATTATATACAAGTAACAGTGTCCGTAAACTCCGTAAGGGCTTCACCGATGTAACGAAATACTAGCTGCACACTGTGGTTTCACCTGCATGTGTGAATGTGTTTATCCTTTTAATTCTAAAGTTCCAGGAATATTAGAATTATTAGTATAAAAACCAGCTTAAGTTACTCCTAATAACAACAATTATGTGTCAGTGAAAGTCCTGACAAAATCGGTCCAGTCATTCCTGAGATTAGCCAGAACAAACATACAGACAAAAATTTTAAAAATTACTTCTTCAAGGTGTATAAACAGTGTATAAATCCATATGCATTTAGTAAAATCCGCTTCTGTTAGTCTTAGTGTGATGATATATCCTCAATAAATAGGCTATCTAACACCGAATGAATTTTTTCAAATTGGACCGTAGTTCCTGAGATTTGCATGTTCAAACAAACAAACTCTTCTGCTTTATAATATTAGTATAGATAGTGTGTAAAGATCACATTCATACAAAAATTTAATAAAACTGATTTTATCTTTATACACATGAGTTGATGGTTGATTTATAACAATAATGAAAAGGCAACATAACTATACATTTTAATTTATTTATACATATTTTCTTTGTCATAGGATAAAGATGGTGAACAAAACACAACGGTCAAAGTGTATGAAAACAGAATTGAAGTGTTACTCCAAAAGGAGGAGCAGGTCTGGTGGCCAAGACTTACTGCACAACCACAGAAACCAGCATGGCTAAAGGTAAATATTGTAAACTAGCTTTTCGCTCGCGGCTTATGCCGCATTGTATGCACAAAACATTCTTCGAGCATCATCAGTGCCGGTTTTAGGGGGAGTCTCTTGCCTCTCCTGGTGCAAACTTTCAGAATACCTGAAGCGCCACAATATTTTCGCCCGGGGTGTCAGTGGCCCTTACACCGGCACTGAGCATCATGATATCCAGAGTGAAAATTGATACAGTAGTTTTTGAGCTTATCGCAAACAGACAGACAGATATTGAGGAAGGCTTATTGACTTGTTTTAAAAATGTGATGACTGCAGTAAGTGAACATGCTAAACTATGCACCATTGAAAATCCATAATAGGGATGTTTTTTTTTATATAACATTTTACCATATATTTAGTTGCACCTGTTCGTTTACTAACAGAATATTTTATTCATATAGATAAACTTTGATCTATGGAAAACGGAAGACGACCTTGAGGAACCTAGCGAGGAAGAAACCCGCGATGTGATGAAAGACTATCCCGGGATGTACGATCAGGTGCACAAAGAGGAGCTAGGTTATAGGAAAGGTTTGTTATTTTAATATTTAGTTTGTAGCATTCAAATGAGATTTTTTTAAGGATAACGCAAGCAGGCGCGGGTTCGAATCCCACGAGGCGAGATTTTTACTTCGATTTTTAACTTCTTTAAAAAAATTGTGACAACACACCAATTGACACAACGCCATCTAGTCCAAAAATAAAAGAATTATGCCATATTGTAATATACAGGGTGTAATCGTTAAGTGTGCACAAGCGATTATTCCGTAACTATTGCAGATACCAAAAAACTTTAAACTGATATCGAAAGTACTTAACCTAATGAGTAAAATGGCCATAATAAATTTTTAAAAATAAAACGAGAAATATCCAAAAATGTTACATTAAACGCTCCCATACATTTTATTTCCCATACATTTTGTATTCATAGCAGATTTTCGAAGTGATGTCCTCATTGTGCAATACAATGAGGAGCTCTATTTACAGTTTCTAAATGAACTTCCCTTCAAATTTGCGAAGTAATTAAAGCAGAAAACCAAAAAAAGAAAGAAAAAGCTAAAATCTTTCATATTAAATGTACTAGGTTGATCCAAAAGTAATGATAATTGGGTATTTCCTGTGCACATAAAAATATAAAATAAATGTTTTTTGCTTGCTCATGTATTCACTTAGTAATCACAAAAAAATCATATCAACAGGCCACGTTTCCAATTATTTACATTAATTTGAATGTGAACCGTGCGTGCCAGAATGTTTCCCGACGAAAAGAAGAAACAACGATTCGACATGTAGAGGGTAAATTTCTAAATTTTTAATGATATCAGGATAATTTTTTGTCACGTTTTGTGATCATGGACGTTACCCGAGTTCACCATGTTTATGCTGAAACCAAAAAACAATCAATGTCCTGGATGCGAGCTTCCAAAGTGACGATGAAGAAATTCAAAGTGAAAATCAGTAGGTAGGTTAGATTAAAGCAATTTTAGCAAAGAATATTTTAAAAAGGTAGCCACTTTATTGGGCTCTTACTAAACAGACCAAATTAAAAGATTGCGGTAGGTTAGTAAGGAAAAGAGACATGGCAAACTGCGGACCTGAACGCTGTTTCACCAAGACAACGCACCAGATCACAAAGCGTCAGGTGCGATGGCTGCCATTAAAAAATCGGCATTCCAAATGCTTGAACACCTACCCTATTTTTTAGATCTAGCTCCTGTTTACTTTTATCTCTTTCCTCGGCACAAGAAACACTTTCTTAGCAATAAATTATTTTAAGACGACAGCGAAGTGATGGCCGCGTGAAGGAGTTTTTGTGGATGAAGTCAAAGTTTTTTTTTTAAGTTTAGGAAAAAAAATATTGAAGTATATTTTCTAGTTAAAAGACTATCTAGAGAACTACATAATTATTATAACTGTAATGACCTTGTTTAATATTGATTATCATTACTTTTGGATCAACCCATGTACATGGGATATTCGTATCTCATACAAAATGTATGGGAGGGTTTCAAGTTAATTTTTTAGATATTTCTCGTTTTATTTTTAAAAATTTATTATGGCCATTTTACTCATTAGGTTAAATTCTTTCGATATCAGTTTAAAGTTTTTTGATATCTGTAATAGTTACGGAATAATCGCCTGTGCACACTTAACGATTACACCCTGTATATTGTAAAGTGCGTAATTTTTCTAAAATAAATTATTTAGAAAATGCCTTTTAAACCCCCATAAACATAAATAGTTTGGAAAATCCAAAAGTGCACGCCTCATAATCTCGTCCTTTACAATAAAATTGATTATTTATAAAGAGTACACTATAAATATAAAAAAGAAATAAAATAAAACAGTTGGAAAAGTAAAGAAAGCGGTACCGTAATAATTGAGCTATTTTTCTTGTGGCCCCACCTAGATGTGAAACTGCGCAGGTTTAAGGGACTGACTACCAACTTATTTTTTTAAACCTTGGCTTATAGTATAAAGAATCGAGTTTATAATGGTGAATTTTGAGTACACTATAAATATAAAAAAAAATAAAGAATATATACAGGGTTACAGGAAAAGTCGATGTAGATCCGTTAAGGGCATGTAGTACACATCATTTCTGAATGATTTCACTAAATAACCTCCCATCCTAAACTTAACCGTTTTTGAGATATTCGAGTTTTAATTTTTTTTTATGAAAATGCCCAATTTTTCGGCTATTCAATTGAATATTTTGAATTTTTTTGACTCTTATGATTATTTTTTTGGTTTTTTACATGAAGAATGAGATGCTTAATTACCTCAATGACTAAAATTGCACGTAAGTTAACTAAATAGGTCATTGTAGACGATCGAAACTTAAGAAAATAAGTACAAATTATAAAAAAAATGTAGATGTTTTTAAGCACATCTGCAGAGCAAGTGCCATAATAATTTTTTGAGATATCCAGAAAAGAAAAATATATTTTTATAATTTGTACTTATTTTCTTAAGTTTCGATCGTCTACTATGACCTATTTAGTTAACTTACGTGCAATTTTAGTCATTGAGGTAATTAAGCGTCTCATTCTTCATGTAAAAAACCAAAAAAATAATCATAAGAGTCAAAAAAATTCAAAATATTCAATTGAATAGCCGAAAAATTGGGCATTTTCATAAAAAAAAATTAAAACTCGAATATCTCGAAAACGGTTAAGTTTAGGATGGGAGGTTACATAGTGAAATCATTCAGAAATGATGTGTACTACATGCCCTTAACGGATCTACATCGACTTTACCTGTAACCCTGTATAGATATACTAAAATTATGGAGAACAGTCGATATTTTTTTTTTGTTTATTTAATAACAATTAAACCACATCGAATCAGACCCTGAAAAATGAAAGGGTTCTATTCCTGAGCATACTCAAGCGTAAGAGAAAAAAAAGACTCGATTAGTAAAGTATTTCGGTCGCTATCGTATTAACAAGAAAATCCTCCGCACATACAGACACACGGACGTCCAAGACAGAACTTTTTTAAACTGTTTTTTAACTAGTTTAAATAACAAAAATGACATCAAAAATATCATGAATGTTAAAAATAGTGTTTTTTCTTAATATGTGTGTGTATGTATTATCTTACAAGTGCAATGTATGATACATAAAGACATTTTAAGTTTGAAAAATCAGATGTTTTGCGCGAAGTGACAGTAGTACCCACCACAACGCTTCGCTTATGAGGCGTGCAAAATGCAATTATTTTCGAACACACTCTCCTTTGCGCAAATATCAATTTAACTAAGCGTATGGAAATCTTGCAAAAGGTCATTTAAATTTAAAATAAATATAATAATTATTACATATACATATTTGCCTCTTACAAAAATAAATAATAATATAAATCGATTAACTTAATCAATGTTTTGTCCCTTTCACATACATATTATTTGAGATAAGGAAGAAAGAAACAAAATATTATGTACTATTTTAGTAATTTTTATAAAAAAATATAATAGAGTATTGAGATATTATATAAAGTTGTTGTTTACCTTAGGTATAATTACACAAAAAATTTCGTCGTTTCGACAGTACAAGATTTCGGTTCAATATTCTGTTTATCTGTTTCTTTATCAGTAAATTATTGAGGAATTAGATAATAGATAATAGTTTCGGTGATTTTATTAAGTGTTTTTATGTAACATTTGAGTGAAGTTCTGTATTGAAGAATTAATATGGAGACATCTCGTGAAAATGCGGAAGTGTCGAGTAAGATATTTTCGTTTGGGAATACATACAAGATTTTTATCATTTTCCTAAGATTCAATGTCAATATAAAAGAAAATATTAATTTATTCATTTATCTTTAATTTATGAACACGATATTTTTTAAACGTTCCCGGTGCGGTGTTACGAATACTAATTAGTCTATACTAATACATATTATAAAGAGGAAAGGTTTGTAATTATGTATGTATGTATGTATGTATGGTTTTCACGCATAAACTACTGGACCGATTTTGATGAAATTTGGCACAGACAATCTTTAGACCCTGAGAAAGAACATAGGCCACCTTTTATTGCGAAATATAATTAATTTCATAAGAAATATAATTTCATATCATGATAATACGTATTATCAAACTTAATTATATTATTTTGATAAATCCATATATGTTTCGTCCACGGGATATTTATAAATTAAACCTAAAAACTGTTAGTATCTTGTGAGCTGTCTATCTAATTTTTATAGTCCCCAGTAAAATTTATGAACAATTATTTCTAAGCTATGTTTAAGAACAATTTAAGTGTAAATCATATTACACTTCAATTGCTCTTTTCATAACATACAGGCTACCTGCTGCAATACTGATCTTTTAAACCAGATTTTTTATTATTAAATAAAACCAGTTGTCTTACGGAAACAAAATATAATAATAATAAAAACGACATAAAATTATGTTTTTTTTTAACTTAATATGTATATTGTATATAAGGAAGTTTATTTACTCAAAATAATTTCATTATCCCAGAACAACTTCGTCTTCATCTCAACTCTTATTGGAATAATAACAAAAATAATTTAGTTTTGAATCTGAATACCATTTGTAAGAAGTTAAGTCAAATATTTTCTCACGAATCCCCAAAATTATCACGAACCCCTTTTATTCCTATCGACCCCTTGGGCTCGATACTACCACAATTATCTATCTATCCTTTAGAAATGACTCCGGCAATTACAGAAGACTACAAGAAGGTGTACCTCATTATATACAACCTGTTTCAATTCATCGGTTTCACTTACGTTCTAAGCGTAATGGGGGTGCGATACGCGAAATTGGAATATGACTCCGTACCGGATACGTATGAACACGTGGGTTCAGCGATGAAGTTCCTGCAACTGATGATGTTCCTGGAGGTCATGCACCCGCTATTCGGTTATACTAAGGTGAGTGGGTTTTTTTTAGTTAGTGGGGGTTGCGAGTGTTTTTAGAAATTTATTTGTTAAATTATTACGGGGGTAGAGTTTAGTTGGTAACAAATTTTTCAGTTACAAAAGTTCAACTAAGACTAACAAAAGAATGCGTGTTAGTCATTTAATAACTATAAAATGGGTATTGTAATGTCAATAAAGTAAACGTAAAAAAAAAAATATTGTATATTTTTTATTGTGAATATGAAGGAGCTCTTGACCACAATCTCATATAATTGTAATGTGGAAAAAGAAGGCTATTTATTATTATTTAAAGGTTAAACTTATTTTTTCGCACTCCAGGGTAGTCCACTAGTAGCGTTCCTACAAATAGGCGGTCGCGCGTTCGTGCTGTTCGCCATGATAGAGTCGGAGCCAAGAATGCAGACCAAACCTGTGGTGTTCTACCTGTTTGCTATGTGGAGCCTCATTGAAGTCGTCAGGTATATGAGCTGGATTCTTTTTAAGAGGGAATAAAAAAAACTTTTAAAAATATGTTTTTTTTTATGATTGTCAATCTCCAGCTATTGATTCCTAGCCATCATTACCGTCAGGATAAAATGATAAGTTTCATAAAATAGTGGATCATAAATAAATATGTAAATTATAATGTAGTGAAATAATTAAGAAATTTGAAAGTCCCTTGTCAACTAGTGTTGTACGGAATAAATGCGCAATACATTAGTTTCATACATTTTATTCAACATTTTTATTTCGGACAACCTTCTAGTTCAGGATACATCGTCCATTTTTGCAAGTGACTACTATCAAGCTGATTTTCCGTTTGTAGCTTTATTTTGATGAGATGCCGAATAATTTCGTGTACGAAACTCTCGATTGTGGTAGCTAACAGAGATAACAAGGATAACATTTTTTGATTTGATGGTTCTCAAATATTTATTACGCAATTTGTAGGACAATATGTCTGTTGAATTATAGAAACATTAACTAAGTGAAAACAAAAAAATCAGCTTGTTAGTAATCATTTATGATGACCTCGTTATCGATACACTTTGGAAAGGGCCTCTTTGAACAAACCATAGATTTTGTAGGACAAATATTTTTTCGAATAATTTAGGTTATTATCTTGAGATTGAACAAAAAAAATTCAGTTAGTAATAAATATTTGAGAACCATCAAATCAAAATTTTTTATCCTTGTTATCTCTGTTAGCTACCACAATCGAGACTTTCGTACACGAAACTATTGGGCGTCTCATCAAAATAAAGCTACAAACGGAAATTAGCTTGATAGTAGTCACTTGCAAAAATGGGCGATGTATCCTGAACTATTCTTTTCTTAGACAAGTAGACAAATTCTCAATAATTTATGTTCTATCAGAAAATACATATTTTTAAGATTCTTAACCTAACAATGTTTTTGTTTCCCAGATACCCGTTCTACATAGCGCAGCTGTACAACAAGAACTTCTATTTCCTCACCTGGCTGCGCTACTCCATGTGGATCCCCTTGTACCCATTGGGCATTCTCTGCGAGGCAATTGTCATTCTTCGCAACCTTCCCTACTTCGAAGAAACCGGCCGTTTCACAGTATCCCTACCAAATGAATGGAATTTCGCATTCCACATGCCTTCATTCATGAGGTTGTATCTTTTGATCCTGGCTTTCCCCGGAATGTTCTTTGTGATGAAACACATGCACAAGCTACGAACGGTCAAGCTCAAGCCGAAAATTATCATCAAAAAATGCAAGTAGGTGAAAAAATTATAAAAAACGAGAAAAAAAATTTTTTTTTGGACTAGCCATGTGCTCCCTGGAGTTTTTTGGTATGTAGGGTTGTAATTTGATTTCAATATTGATTGGTGTTAGTCTCGGTGTCTATTATATACACGGTGTGTCGTGAAAATAAGTTAGGAGTTTTAGTGGTAAGTTGATAATTTCGTTTCTGATTTACTGAATGTGAAAATTATGTATGTTTGCTCAATTTCATTAAAATTACCTGTAATGAACGTAGAGAAACATTTTAAAAATTTATAAGAGTAGGATTAAGATGCTTTCAGTTTCAATTTCATATTGCTGTTTATGTTGTTATACATATTATGCTCAATGTTTTTTAAGTATCCATAAAAAATACTCAGCTCTATCTAATCTTAACTTATTTTTGTGACACTACCCTCATTTTTAGAATATCAATATTATATTAAAACACTACTAAGAATTAAACATTTATGCAACTTAGATTTAAAAAACAAAGACATTATTACTATAAAGTATATAACTACGTAGATAAAACATTGTAGATCAAGAGCCCACGACGGCGAGACTTTCCTTTCTTTAGGAAAGTTGAAAGTTTCTCTGTATATGTCTCCGATACAGATAATGACGACTACCGATTATCAAGTCTGGGTTGTGGTTACTTTGGCAGGAAACAGGTAGTAAAGGTGTATAAAATTGTACCTAACTTTCATTATACTTCAAAAGCTAAATTTTATATATGTTACTTGGGGACGTATAAAAAGATAGAGCAAGACCTCAAGAGCCGGACAGTTTTCATGGTTCTTACATCTTGCCAGACCCATTTAAAAAATAACTAACTTATCATCAAATTAACGTATTTGATTTCGTATTTGATACTTTTAGGTAGTAACGTTAATTTGATGATATGTTAGTTATTTTTTAAATTGGTCTGGCAAGATGTTAGAACCATGAAAACTGTCCGGCTCTTGAGGTAACATCTTTTTATACGTCTCCAAGTAACATATATAAAATTTAGCTTTTAAAGTATAATGAAAGTTAGGTACAATTTTATACACCTTTACTACCTGTTTCCTGCCAAAGTAACCACAACCCAGACTTGATAATCGCTAGTCGTTCTTATCTGTATCGGAGACATATACAGAGAAACTTTCAAATTTCCTAAAGAAAGGAAAGTCTGGCCGCCGTGGGCTCTTAGATTATTGATTTTTAATTTTTTTTTATAAACTGACAAGTATAATTTAAGTTTGATTTAAAAATTGTTGGTCTCAATTTTTTGTTTTTATATTTTATTTTTTGTTACCGGTTATGTTACTATTGTAATTTTATAAGAAATAAATGTGAATTAAAGGTAATATGAATATAATCAGATTGTTTTATTCATTATAATTTATAACCATAAGTATTCATCATAATTGTTTGGAGAAACTCAATCTGGGGCCGTATTATGACCTCTTTTTTACAGAAAGTTCACGCCGTGAATTAAACTGACTGGCAAATTCATATTATTCCGTAATAAACTATGACTGGTTATTGCGATCATAATATTTGCCAGTCAGGTTCAATTCACGGCGTAAACGCCCCAAGCTAGAACTAGAACAGTATATAACCTTATATAACAATATAACAGTAATTTAATTAAAAAAAAACCGCATTTGAGCATACAAAAGGACATAGGGAAATAGGGACAGAGAAAGCGACTTTGTTTTATACTATGTAGTGATACAATAAATAAAATTTATGAAACCAGTTAAAAAATAATTCAAAATTTTTAACAAGCCTAACTGCAGTAGGTACCACATTAAGATTGTCTTATTCTTTCTGTCAAAATTTACAAATGTATAGCAATAATTATCAATAGTATTATGCCGGGTACAGACTGGTGAACCGTGAAACGTAACATGAAATATCATTCTGCCTTTCATTGCATGTTCGCTGCAAGTGTGGACGCATAGCGCGCTCACGCGCATTCACTACGAACCTCCCGTAGGCGTGTTCCTTGCCCCTTTGTGTTCGTCGAAAAACCGACAAATCACGGATCGCTCCGCGCGCGGCTTGTAATGCTCCTAGCATGCGCGTGTAATGCACAATTCGCGTGCGCAAGACGTCCAAACTATGAGAAATTGTTACAAAGTGTGTTACCTTGCGTGATACATTGCAGCAATGTGTACGGTGAATTCTTTCATTGCATGTTACGTTTCACCAGTCTGTACCCGGCATTAGGTATATGAGCTCCTTTACAAAAATAGTTGAAAAATCTCAGAAAAGAATGGGAAAAGCTTTTACATGATAATGGGTTTGTACTGAAATAAAAAGCAATTTTCCTAATATAACTTTTAATTCAAGCAACTACAATAAATATTCCTGAACTTCTTACTATTACAGCGAACATTATTATATCATAACATTAATCTTTATAACTTCGAAAGTTATATATCCGAACTTTCACAGTTGATTTTTACACAATAGCAGAAGAACAGGCATATTATATTTAAGCCCAGAAGTTCATTTCGGCTCTCTTGTACCACGCGGACGGTTCGGTGTGGGCGTAGTATTCATGGAAGATAGGTTCGACCAGTGCATCGGGGGGTACTAGCTTGTAGATGCGCTCACCGTAGTAGGTGCCGACCTGAAAATGGAGACATTACATAATTAATTATAGGTAAGCTAAATTTTACTTGAGGTATATTAAATTCATGTTAAGTAGAATAAAAAAAATGAAATTATTGTACAATGTTTGAATTAAATGTATATCCTGCAAGTAGGTCAAAATTGTAAAGAAGTCAGTTACACACAAACATACAAGTAAAGTTAATAAAAGCATGATAATGAAGAATTTCGGAATTTGTTGTTGTGTCTGCTCTATAGCCCATATCTTTATTCATGTTATTATTGATGCAAATAAATTGTATTATTTTTGTTATTTTTTACTCTACACAATGATCATATGATAGGAGTTTGTGCCATTAAATATAATGATTTAATAAGGTACTATCTATATTGTGTATCTAATGCATTTCGGCATTAATATATAATCTAGTTGAATGCAAAAGCTAGCACTTATTATTTGAGTTTTAAAGTGCTGCAGCTTGGAGCTAGTAATCTTAATATATATAAATCTCGTGTCACAATGTTTGTCCTCAATGGACTCCTAAACCACTTAACCGATTATAATAAAATTCGCACACCATGTGCAGTTCGATCCAACTTGAGAGATAGGATAGGTTTTATCCCGGAAATCCCTCGGGAACGGGAACTATGCGGGTTTTTCTTTGAAAACGCAGGCGAAGCCGCGGGCGGAAAGCTAGTTGATTATAAGTAATTACCTCCCATCCAGGAACGTCGCGCATAAGCTCGGCCTCCGCGTCGCGGTTTCTGCGCAATTGTTTCAGATATTCGCGGTCCCTTTCCGCCAACATCATTGGGTAAATAGCCATCTTAGCAGAACGCATCTCTATTCTGTTCTTATCAACCTTTTTGGAGTTCAAATAGTATAGATATGCAGACACTGCCGTCACACCAAGATACCCAGCGAACCATGTGAAGCCTGAAATTGTAGGGCCAAATTTAAACATGCATAATTTTAGATTGGGAGTGAAAACTTTATTTCAAATTTGTATTTCATTGTATTTCATATATTTCATTGTATTGTATTGACTAGACTATAAAAGTAAATTATCAAAAACCGGGTAGGTATTAATACTGTCATTTAGAAAATATTATAGCGGACAAGTGCAAAAAAATAAAATTTTATCTGAAACATAACCTATATTATTACATAATAATACCCCAATATTTTCTGATAGGACTGTCATACTTACCGCTAAAGTATGATTTTGCCGGGACTCTTTTAAAGGGAATCGACTTATATCCCCCTGGAGGAGGCAAGTCCTGTTTTCGAGCTATTTGGCAAGCCTCAGCCATTTTTTGGCTTTTTAATTTCGACAGAAAATCATCTGTAAACTGTCAAATTTGTTGTGATGGCCATTGACAAGAGTCAACTGCTGTCAAGAGCAATACCACAAAGTAAAGGCAAACCTTTTTAATCTCCGAATTAGTGTCTAGATACATGCTTATTGGCTCGACCGAATCTATCAAAATAATCAAGGAATAATCCTTGAAATAGTCTAGATACATGTAATACTAGTATTTTCTAGGGTTTGATTTTACGCGAGTATTATACATTTAGAAATTAAAGACTTTTTAACGGATTTTAAACGCGATTTATTCATTCTATTATTTTCCCGACGTTTCGAACACTTTACAGCGAGCGTGGTCACGGGGAGACTGTCTCCAGTATTTCTACATGTAATACTATTTCTCTATTTAGATTAATATGCTTTCAAAAATAAATATCTATATACTCTTTGATTTTAATTCCTTCTTACTTCAAACCGTAATCAAACATCCGTCCTATTTTGCTAAGCAACGAATAAACAAATTTTGATAAATAAATTTCTATTAAAGTTGTACATAAAATGGAATCTGATACTATAAATGAAGAAGTTCAAGTCAATTTACCGGACCCACCAGATGAAGAGAGAGAAATAAAATTAAGACCCTTAGAACGAATTAAGTTGCATCCAAAAGCTCCAATAGAACCCACAGCATACGGAAAGGGTAAAAATTTTAGCCGACCCTGGATTCTTCAGGACGGTCGAGATGTCCCAGCTAAGGGTAGTGAAATGCGCAATAGCTTCGGTGTGCCTAAAAAAGCTCCACATAGTGAAGGTAAAAAGAAAACTTTGAAAATATATGGCAAACGTAGATACCTGTATCATAATAATGTAAGATTTGTTGTTATTTCATAGGCATTCGAAAGCGCATGTTGAAAGACTTCTTTTGGGAGCAGATGCTAGATGAAGTTATAGAAGAATTAGCAACGTCTCAACCAATAGCCGATTATTGCACAGAATATGAATCCAATTTCATAAAAGATAATTTTGAACCACGCAATCTTGAAGTCACTGCTGATAAAAATGTATGTACGTCTTGGCAACTATACTATTCTTTAAAAAAATTCACGTCCCGGCTTCACCCGGGATAACTAAAAATGTAGTCCTTGTTCCTCGAGATAGATGTCGCTAATGGCGAAATATAACCAGTATTTTAAAATAGGTCAAATAGTTTTTGATTTAAATGATAAATCGAAATAAACATACAATTCTTTCTTGAAAAATAGGAATATTATGTGAAAATATACATATCTGATTGCTTATGTTGTTTCCTAGATGCATTTAAAATACCCATTGTACGGAACGGGGTCTAGTGCTGTAACGTATTACAGTGAAAGTGTGAAAAAGACTGGCCCAGTAAGTTTTAAATATATTTATTATTTTAACATAACATATTTTAAGAGCTAGCGCGCAAGAGAAACTTTTGTCTCCGCAACTATTTTGTCTTTCTCATCAATTCTATGGGCTAGTAAGAAAGTGCACACACGTAGCGACGTAACTTCCTACAGAGTTGATGGGAGAGACAAAATAGTTGCGGAGACAAAAGTTGCTCTTGCGCGCTAGCTCTTAGATACTTAATAAAATTATTATTTTCAGGGTGAGATATTAGAAAAATTCCGTAGATGCCAGTACTTCACCAAGCCAATGGAAGAAAGGCTGGATAATGGATGGGTTTTGTAGGTTTTTTGAAATAAAATTCATGTCAAATGTTAATTCGTTTTTTATTTTATCCAATGAAACACGTCGACTTCATACATAGAACAAATTTTGTACATAAATTAAATATTATTCAAACAAGTAGTTTGCAGTCTACACTGTTTAAAACAATAAGTCGTCATCATCCCAGTAGTGAGGATAGCATACTGGCTTGAAATCACCAGCAGAAACCGTAGTGGTTGATAAGCCGCTTTTGGAATTTACGTCTACAAGATCCTTTAGTGAATCGCTCTGTCTGCTCGATACTGAAGGTGTCTCCGATATATCTGGAAAGCAGTCATTTAGTTATTATATTCAACATATTCGGTTTACATAAAAAAAAAATCGTCAATCTTCCATCGAGCGCGTGACGGATCACATCTTAAGTAGGTACATAGTTATATAAGAAGTCGGTTAAAAATAAAATATATAAGTATAAAAAGAAACAGAAAAAGGAGAAGAAAGAAAAGAGATATAGAAATTTCTTTAAATGTCTACAGGTATAATTATTATTCAGAAAATTGTCTATTTTTTAGTACCTATTAATTTATGGTATTCACTATTACTATTATAAGAAATTTTATCTGAAAAAAAAAACAAAATAAAAGACGTGTGACACTCGGGCACTGCCGCGGTAAAGCTATTGCTGTGGCTATTGCATAGCATGCCTTCAAGCCACACCTCCGAGCCCGTCGGAGTGGGGAGCGTTAGGTTTTTTCGTTACGGAATTTCTCGATTCGGTCCCCGCGCTCATGGCCATGCAATATAGAAGCTATGCAATAGCATAAAAATGTTCTCCATCTTACCACTGGAATCTCCGCATACTTTCCTTTCCACGGGCTTGGGCAATATGCGTCCAAGATTTTTCTTTGCCTTCACCATTTTCAAACGGTGGTATTCTTCACGTTCCTAGGATCACAAATTAATGTAATAAAAATTTATTAAAATTGTGAATAAATTTGCCTACATTTTTTAACATCATAAATTACATTTTATCAAGCGCTCAACAATTTAAATATTGGTGACCAGTGATTTTAGTGTCATCCTGAAATAGTAAAAAATACTTATGTACCCTTTCATCCATTTCAGTTAAGATATAATTTTCAGTATTGCGTAATTTCGGCAAGATCACTTTTTCTATGCCATTGACTTTCCTGAAACGTGCATAGATATTTTAAACTGATTTTGTCGAAAGCGATTTTATAAAGATCAGATTTTTTTAATACCTGAGAGTAGTACGAATAGCTTCATCTAAAAGTAAGCAAATGTTTCTCAAGGAGGCAAACTTTATAAGGATTTTAGTGACTTCTCGAAAAGCACGTTTCGTTTCACTAGTGCGATGACCGCCAGCACCTAAACCTGCATAGCGAAAGGCATCGCCTGCGGTGTGGTCCTCAATAGCTTGGAGTGACACGGTTGGGACCCCAGATATGTTTTCAGGGACTCGTTGAACACGGATTTGAGCCTGATATTTGATTTTTTATTAGTTTCAAATAATATTAGCTAATACCTATACAAAATACCTATTCACAATCTGATCAAGATGGATGTTTTATTTGCTTGATGTTAATTATTTAAGGTTGGGAGGAATTTGCCTATTATTTAAAAAGCTAGGTATAGCTTTCTCAATCAAAAATCTAAACTGTAAAGCTTATGAATCAAGGATATTTTAGATTTTTAGCTAACCTGGCCAACATTTTCTAAAACTAACGCATTTGATTCGCCATTAGTAAATTTTATAGCTGCAAGAGAAATGTAAGCCTCTTTCAAAGTATGGCCGAGTAAAGCCTGGACTGTAGCTAGTTCAGCGGCTGCCTGGCGCCCTTTGAAGCGTAGGGCTTCGGCCTTTCTCTTTAATAGCTGATATCCTTTGTTGACTTTTTCTTGGCGTTGTTTTATTTCACGCAACATAAACAAGGATGCAGTTACAGGATAACGGTTTTCAGAGTTCATTTTTTTGAGATTTTTTGAAAACTGCGTTGTCAAAATTATTACTTAGGTTGTCAAACAAAGTTTTATCTCAATAATAGTTGCCTTCTTAGGTTGCCTTAAAATAGTTTTTAGTTTATCAGCTTTCGTCAAAAGCAGCAGCAGCTTAATCTATACTAATATTATAAAGCTGAACTTTGTTTGTTTGAACGCGCTAATCTCAAGAACTACTGATCCGATTTTAAAAATTCTTTCGGTGTTGGATAGGCCATTTATCGAGGAAGGCTATAGGCTAACATCATGCTTAAGACCAACAGAAGCGGAGCCTCGCGGGTGAAACCGCGGAGCGCAGCTAGTTATAATATAAAACCTTTGTCGGAAACCACGCTATCCATTGATGAAAACAGAAAAAAATGGGTATATAATTAATCCCGTTTTTGAATTTATCGCGATACGAAGTTGTTACTCGAAATAAATAAATAAAAAAATATGTTTGGATTCATAATATATATTTTATATTACAATTATTATACCTATACATTTTAAAAATGTAAACTTTATTCTAATTTAATTATTAAAGCAGTCTCTGTCAATTGTACAGTACACTATAGACATATACGTTCTCGCAGGCACAACACATAACTATCTAAGAATACAGTTCATGTTAATGATAGTCAGTGAAAACCCTACTTGTGCTTTAGGCTCTTCTTTCACGAATGAATGGTCATACGCTGTTTAAAATCCCATATTAGCGTCATTGAAATAAAACCCGTCCATGGGATTGACTGGACCTAGGAAGACGAAATCATTCGAGCCCAAAAGCACATTGTCGGGTTGGGGTAATTGCTAGGAATCCGGAAGAACGTCCGTATCGATCATGTTCTCCAAATCTCAACTGTCCTGCCAATAATTATAATTTCCCGGCGGAGGCGGAACTGGCATCGGAGGCCCATTCGGGGGCGGAACACCCGGGCCGTAGGGGGAGCCCTGCGGCGAGCCATATCTGGGCCTGAACCACGGTCTACTCGTGTATTGATACTGATTTCCCGCATATGCTGCTAGATTCTGCCCTGTCGCGTTCGGATAAGGATTCTGATTGGGCGGATAAGCCACGTTAGGCATGCTCGGCGCTGGATAATTCTGATTCGGAATCGGCGTAGACGACGGTGAGAAGTTAGTTTGCGTCGTATTCTGCGATATCGGCGTGTTTCCCGTACCATATGAAGGATTAATAGTCTGTGCTGTCGATCCATTCGCCGGGTAGCTAGGTGGTTGGTTAGTCGTTTGGTTTCCATTATAATTTTGACTCTGGGTCGTCCCGTTGGCCGTGTACGTCTGTTGCTGTCCAGTCGGGTTTGTTGATGTAAATGACGCCGTTGGTGTCGTATTTCCTTCAGACGTAAAAGTTTGTTGACTCTGACTTTGAATTGACGACCCATATCCAGAATCTTGAGACGATGATGAAATATAGTTCGTTTGATTGTTTGTCGCGATCGTAGAATCTGTGGTATCGGTGGAAGTAGTCTGTCCATTGCCGTTGCTGGGAGCCGGAGTGGTTTGTTCTTGCGTCGGTGGTATCGTGTATTGAACGTTGGGGTTCGATGGTGGCATAGTAATGGCACCCGAATTAGCTTGCATTATGTACTGCGGTGGTAGACCTGGATACTGCGATGTGGGAGTCATAAACGAGTTCTGAGGAAGTATTTGTTGCATCGGTGGCGGTTGTGACACCGGAATGTTTTGATTAGCAGCCAATGGCGAAGCGGGTGGCGGGGCAGCTTGTACTATGGGTATAGTTCCCGACAAGTTGGCGTTTGTTAACTGCTGTCCAGCGAGTGCAGCATTTAATTGCTGTGCTGAGAGTTGATTGAGATTGATGCCTGCTGGCATGAAGTGGGAATTCGGAGGTAGATTCATGGGCATAAGGGGCATGTTGTATTGTACACCTCCGGGCATTCCAAGTTGGTTCGGTTGCACCACTGTCACGTTTTGTCCCGGTTGTAGAACTTGCTGGCCAATAAGGCCAGGTGGTAATGCGTTTTGAAGATTAAGATGCTGTTGGTTTGTAGGTATCATGTACACTTGACTATTCGGCTGGCCAAGTACTGTAGGCATTTGATTAACATTTATTGGGTTCTGTAGTACAGTCATTCCCTGCGGAACGGTTATCATTTGAACGTTTTGAGCGGTAGTCTGTAGTTTATTGGTGGTTAAATCTTGCTTCTGCCCATCTTTGCTTGTTTGTATTTGTATAGAATTTCTGTCTATCTGCTTTATGTACATCCCATCGTGTGTTATTCCCGACGCTGATACGCTATGAAAGAAAAATATAAATTTAAAAAAAAAATGTTACTTTATAGAAATAATTTAGTTTATCAGAACATTCTTCAAGTCATTCTAAATGTTATGTTTGAATAGGGAGACAATTTTTATGATTTACAATAATTGGCCGTAGATAACCAAAAAGGATCCAACCCACAAAATGTTACTTTTGAGTTATTGAAGTTTGAAGTTTAACCTGTGTTTGTTCATATAAAGACTTGCTTGTGTTAATTGCTTCTTAAGGAAAAGTGTGTGTGTCAATGTATATTTTATTCTTACAAACAAATTTTATTGAATTTAGTTTTATTTCTTGAAATATTCAGCTAAATGTGTGTTAGGATCCTTTTTGATAAAACCTATTTTCAATTATGATAAGTGAATTTTCATTTCGCAAAAACGATTCAAAGTAGCTAATTGCTACTAAGATCCTTATTTTTTTTTAATTTCATAAATAAAACAACTAACTTTCAATTTTTATTTTCATTATTTTATTTATATAAAACATATTAATTCTATCCGATTTACTATTCTTCTTCGTGTGCGAAGTCCGGTTCATCGCCATATCTACATCGTCATGAAGTCTTGGATTGCCCCCTTGGATTGATTTATAGAAATCCAGGCAGTATTTAGATAAATAGTCAAAGATTGACTCCAAATCGTCTAATTGGGCTTTTCTTTAACATTTGGCCATAGTCATTGAAAATCATTATCAGATACCTCCGAAGATTTACCTTTCGAGCCCGCCAATACATAGAACTTTTGCATCGACTAAACTGATCTGTCGAGCTGTATTCTCCTCTTGAATTAAACATGACTAAACTGTTTAGTCGATGGAGGTGCGCATACAATCGATTTTAGTCTTAATAATTTATATCCCCAACAAACCTTACAGTCTTCTATAGGCAATTCTTGAATGAAGGTAATAAAGATCACATGAGCGCGTGATCGATAGTTGTGCGAGTAATTTTTTTTTGTTACTTCGACATATTCGTCAGCTTCGTAAATTTTTTCAGGTATTTTCAAAGTGCTTCTATTTTAGAAAAATCGGTATAAAAAGGCAACGATGTGTGACCCGATCAAGTTACTTGGAGTGTGAACTTAATAAATGCCTAACGCCTCAAGCTTTAAATACATAATATTCAGTCTATCCAAATGTTCTGAATCGTTTTTGTTATTAAACCAGTATACATTTCTACAAAATTCAGTTTAACAAAAGAGATCCATGCTTTCTGAATCTTTTTAGTGATTTATCTATTGCATCATAATATCATAAAAATTAAATATCTAAAAGGATCCACATGCTTTGGATTTTTTTAAACATTTTAGTTTTGTGTTAGTTTCTTAGACTGAGCGTTTTACAATATGATCCAAGAAGAATGGATCGTTTTTACGAAACTAAAATATGGCTTCTCCATACATGTGGGTTGGTACCCAGTGTCAATTTAACGTCAAAATATTCATATTTTACTTGGATTGTTTTTGCTAATCGAAAATATAGACCTAGACGAGCAGTTTGGTATATTTAACTCATTTTCGGTCATGTTGTGGGTTGGATCCTTTTTGCTTATCTACGGCCAATTATAGTGTGAAACCTATTTTTTAGTTGAAAAGAACTAGCCAACTTATCTATACATATAATAAATCTGTAGAAGGGTCAATTCTGTACATTAAATATATTGAAAAAATAAATAGCAGGGGGTGTTACTGGATCGATACCAAACCCAAATATGTGATTAAAAAAATTTTTGTCTGTCTGTCTGTCTGTCTGTCTGTATGTGAAGACATCACGTGAAAACTGCCGGTTCGATTTCGATGAAACTTGGTATGATTATACTTTATTATCCTGGGCGTAAAATAGGATACTTTTTATCCTGGAAAAATACGTAGAAAAAAAATTAATCTTAATTTTTCAGTTTTATCCATAGAGGTTGTTCTGTAGAACCGCGAACCGCGAAACACGTTGCGTATTATTATAGGCCTAGCCGTATTTGGGTCCAATACATATTTATAAGATGTCATTGTCAGAGTTACTCAAAATGGGGAAATAAACCATCCACGCGAAGACCGACATCCACGCGGACGGAGTCGCGGGCGGAAGCTAGTTGTAAATATATTTCTTTTAATTATTATACAAATATGAAAAAACTACTCACTTTGTTTGCTGACCGGAAGACACATGAATGATGGTTCCATGAGCCGGATTGATCTTCATCCCCATGCTGACCACAGTGTTGTCTTTAGCTAATTATAGAAAATACAGCATTAAATTTTTACATTTACAGAGTAATAAATAACATTTAAATCTACGCATAGCTCAAGGTGTTTCGTCGTCGAAGAGCGCTGGATAACTTGTGTAAAAGAAAATAACTTGTAAAAATTATAAAGAACACTGCTTCTCGGCTTCGGACAATATTTGATTGTACTGCAGGCATACAGGCTACCTATGAAGGTTCAGGCAATAATCCCAGATGCTATTTTGAAAAAGGAATATTAAAAAGCTCCAATACTATTGAAACAGCAATGTTCTGGAAAAAATCTCTAGCTCTCCGGAACGCACACAGGCTTTAACGCAGAGATGCTATTTGTTGTATCTCATCGCCTGTCGTAACTCGTGAGTCGCGCCGAATAAAGCTAAAGCAAAGTATAGTTCCTTAAAGAAGAGCTTATCCAATGTAATACTGAGTTATTATCTGTATTGTTTAAGCTGGACGATGCCACATGCCAAAACATGTTGTAGAGCCATGTGATTTTTTCGGTACAGCTAAAATTTTAAAGAAGCAAAAGTAAAAAAATGTAAAACAGTAACTAGGTACATGCATATCTAAAAAGAAAGATTTAAGGATAATTCTATAATGCAAACGAGAGTGATTTAATATGAAAAATAATGACGCACATTGCCAATTGCTGAAAAATGTTTACGCAATTAAACGCCAATATGCAAATTATAAATTACGCATAATTTTAGCACTAGTGCGAAAATTTTCAAATAAGTATATTATGTACTTCTATTGCTCGACGTTTTTCCAATTTAGTTGCATTTATAGATGACTGCTGATATGTATACAACAAATTAAGAAAATGCAGATGAAAGCGCTGAAACAGAAATATACTTATGTTGAAAAAACTATAGCAAAAAAAGAAGAGCTATAACAATAATGTGCATGTAGGAATACAGGAAATTCACGTCAAATGTGTGGTTCTTCTAGTAAATAATAAATTTAGATTGCATTTAGCATACATGCAATAGTTTTCCCACGTGACGCCAATTCTACTTAAGATGATGCCACAAGCGTAACAGAAAAGTTCTGAAAAGGGGCAAAATTTAATTCTGAACAGAAGCTTCGATGTGGTATCATTCTTAGATAGGTGTTTTTGCAGCTGGTCACCCTTTTCCGTTCCTGTACCTGTTTTTACTTACAAGTATATAGAAAAAAAAACTTATAATATTATGTAGATGCTGAGCTATAAATCAATTATACCTGATAACAAGAATTGATGCTGTAGGTAAATATTTTCCTGAAAATACACTGTGATAAAAAAGATCTAATGCGCAGCTCAATGTTGTCAATGGGTTTCTCCTCCTTTGGCTGGAAATATCTCCTTCTATCGCGTGGCTAAATAAATGGGAATAATATTAAAACAATAAATGCAAAAGATATAGAAGTAAGAAAAAATTACGAAGCAGGATTCCTATTAAAAACTATTAAGTATAAATCTACAACAAAAACACATAAAAATTATACTGGCAATTATTATAATAACATGAAAAATGCCCGAGATGAGTTCAAGGATTATTTATGGTATATATCCATTTTTAGCTGGATTTCTCCAATATTCTAGATATTTTTAGAGCTGTAAATAACATTGAGATTTAATCCAATAACAAATCTCGGTAATACATTTCGCAGAAATCTTCAATGTACCTGCAACTGGAGTCCAGGAGCGCGAATCTCGAGAGTTCTTGTCCTGGCTATGCGACCTGTGCCATCATATGAAACAATATACACACATACGTTTAGACACCATTTAAAACATTTAGAGGCAAAAATGTAATTAAATCCTACCCATATTATAAATGCGAAAGTTTGTTTGTTTGTTTGTTCACCCTTCACGCAAAAACTGCTGAACCGATTTTCATGAAATTGGCACACACATAGAGGGTGACTTAGATTAATACATAGGATAGTTTTTATCCAGAAAGTTCCACGGGAACGGGAACTATGCGGCTTTTCTTTTGACTACGCGGGCGAAGCTGCGGGTGAAAAGCCAGTAATAATTATTAATATAATAGTAATGTTACTGCTGACAAATCAGATATTGAAATATTATAAAAAAAAACTTATTTTGTTGAACTCCAGGCTTCCGTAGAATCTCGTAAAAATCTTCTTCGTAACAGAGAGGCCAAATGAGCGAGATAATTTGAAAAAATTCTAACCTGTGATAAGGATATTTCATATCTACCCTCATAAAACTATGTATACAGAACCATGCATTTTCTGCACATATTTTTTTTTTAGTTGATGATTTATCCATGCACCCGTTGCTTTTGCTGTTATGTTATTTACAAATTTTGCTCTGAAGTGGCAATATTTGTCGATGTAGCTTCGTAAACTTCTGAAAGAAAATAAATTAGTTTTCAATAGAAATGAGATAGAACTCACCCAGCAGGAGCAATAGGTCGCAATTGTAACTGACTCGGCGTTCCATCAGACAATCTTTTTTGACCGCGCGACTCTTGTGATATATTCTTTGTATTTGTTGACGATGTCTGAAAATTGACAATTTTTTAATTAAAATAGGAGAAAGTAAATTATTTATTGTGATTACATTTAATCTACAGAACCCAAAATACCAGCTAGGTGAGAAATTAAAGGCATGAGAGATAGTTATTAGCGGGATTGGTCATAATTTCTGAGGTGTCCAAAGGGTCAATATTAATAAAAATAATATGGGCTTTTCAAAAATGACCCTGATCTTTATCTTTATCTTCATCCTAGAAGGATCTTGGCTGCATAAATAAGTATCATCCCTACTATTATTATAAATGCGAAGATATGTCTGTTTCTTTCCATTTTGATTTCGGTCGCGACGGTGTGATTTTTTGATATGATTTTTTTTCTTGTAGATAACTAGGGGGCTAGACTACTTTTTACTGCGATGAAATTTCTAATTTCCATGGGAAGTACTTATAATGCGCTTTAAAATTACTGGGCAATTAATAAAGCCGATAAACGACGCTCTATTGTCTTTTATTTTCTTTTGTTATAAAAAATGCTATAATTATGTAGGTATGACAAATGTTGATTTTCTTTGACCACACGAACGAAGGCGCGGGAAATAGCTAGTAGGTAATGAATACGCTTTACTTTGTGTTGTTAACTGGAATAATTCATAAATCTTTTGTCTCTCTATTCCAATAAGTTAACAATTGCTTTGACAATATCATTTAAATAAACATTTAGTATTATAATAATTTTACATAATATAAGAAGTATTTAGTTATGAACAAATGATTTCTGGAGAGAAATTTAAATTTAACAAGGACAGCATAGATTTGCAAACAATTAACAAAAGAAGTAAGCAAAAGATAAATAAAATTAGTATGTGGAAATGCTAATGTAGGTAGAATACATATTGCATTTGCTCACTGATATAATTTGCGGCGACGAGGCTTGGCCGGTCGATATTATGTTAATAAGAGGAGCACTGCTTGCTATGGGCTGTTGAGAAAATTCATAATCATTACATAAATCGATATTTTTGAAGTGAAACTGCTTTAGGCGCGTTGAGAGTAAAATTTCAAAGTCGCGTTATGGCACTTCTCTTCATGGAAAAACGCGACGATTTTAGGATCTTTGAATCTTGCTAAAGAAGTTTCACTTCTCGTCACGTGTGCTCTGCACACACGCTGTTTTTTATATTACAAATGTTACAAAAATTACATGTATATGATACAGCATAAATATTCTTTCCCAACAACAAAATTTATATATTGAAATAAACAACTGCAATATAGTTTTAACATACAACATATTATTACCATAATGCAATTTTTGATTAAATGTTGTAAATCCTATGGTAAATAATTTTACAGTACTATACTGATACAAAAGACTTTTTAAGAGTCAAATTTAATAAAAAAAAAAATATTTTCGCAAAATTTTTACCCAAATACATTATTTTAAATAAAGAAAAGTGCAAAATAATTGTATTTTGTATAAAAGTGAACAAACCTTTTGGTTTAGCTGCATTATAGTCCCAGTTGCTTGTAATTGCTGCAACTGAGCTGCCGATAGCGGCAAGGTTGTTTGTTGGAAACTATTTGCCGGGGCAATCTGGAAATCATTTTTAAATTATTAACACAGGAATAGTTTTTATGTTCTTATGTAAAAGTGGTTTGGATGTTGTTAGTGTGGAATGCAGGCATTCTAATAATATAAAAATAATACAGTCATAGTAAGTATTATAAAAAAGAAGGTATAGTAACTGTCTACCTATATTTTCATACTAGCTTCCGCCCGCGACTCCGTCCGCGCGGAAAAATTTGATGTGATGCCTTCACATACAGACAGACAGACAGACAGACAGACAGACGGACAGACAGACAGACAGACAAAAAATTTTTTTAATCAAATATTTGGGTTTGGTATCGATCCAGGAACACCCCCTGCTATTTATTTTTTCAATATTTTCAATGTACAGAATTGACCCTTCTACAGATTTATTATATGTATAGATTTATCACACAGATTATATTATGAACGAAAAAAAGAGATTTCTTAAAATGGAATGTCAAAATTTGAGAAAAAATACTTACAGAAACAAATTGCTGGGGCTGCAAATTAGTCAGACCTGTTTGATTTCCCGTCAGATCTTGTAATTGCTGATATGGGATTATCATAGTCTGCGACCCAGGCACAGTCCATTGCATGTCTGTGCCCTGGATGTGGTACCGGATGTCCTTATCACCCTTATCAGTACTATACAGGATCTTCTGAGAAGAGCTAGTGCTCTGAGCGGCACACACAACTGGCGTGGCTGTAGCCGAGCAGACTGTAGTGTCCGCTCCTGTGAATGTAGCCTGTGGGAATGTTAACCCATTTGGCAGTATCATTGACATAGACGACGGCACCCCACTGAGCCGCAGCTGGGTTACATTCACCGGTTGCATATTGGATATATCCACAATCTGCGTGGGACCAAAATTGTGCTGTTGTAAGGCACCTAATGATTGTGCCAAAGGTAGCGATGTAAAGTTTGTGTTCGAAACTTGAACTCCTGGCTGAACAATAGGTATTAGCTGGCCATTTTCCTGGTTAAGCACATATTGCTGTTGAGGGAGTAACTGTAACACTGTAGGCGGTCGGACTGTCATCAATGGTGTCGACGGAGCGACGCTCACCACGGGCGGGATGACTGAAGGGTTCGACGATGTGTTCAATGTAGACGTCGACGAAAGAGCCACAGTTACAATAGGCGGGGGTATCGGCGGCGGCGCCGTAGTCGTGGTTAACGCTGGGGGAGGGACGTTGAGTGCAGGCGGCGGGCCCCCGGCCTGCGCGGCGCTCCACTGAGCCAGCTCAGCTCGGATCGTCTCTATGAGATTCTGCGCTAAAGAGCGAGCAGCTGCCAATGCCTCTGAACGCGTATGTTGCAATGCGAGATGTAATGGTTCGAATTTGTCACTTTTTAACACAGCAGACACGCCTGTTTCTGAACGAATATATTCGAGATTTGTTCCATTCTACAAAAAAATATTTCATTAGATATGTATTCATCGATTTAACGTATTATTGTACAAAGTAAGTCAGAATATGGACTATCAACTTACTGGCCCGAGAATACGGGATTTAATATCGAACGCGGCTGGCGCGTTGTCTAGGCCTATATAAACTTTATCTATAAGACCTCCAGACATTGTTTCCGAAAGTATTGTGTAAAATTTCTAATTTATTTACTAGCTTTCGAGAAATGCATCTTTTTAATCAAAATGTTTTGACATATAGACCCGTAGAGAGTAGAGACAAAGATCAAAGACTATAGATATTAGATATAGATAGTTTAAATAGAGAATAGGATAGGTGTCAACTGTCAGCTCCAAAGACGATAGACCAGCACTGCCATTCATAAAATAAAATTGAATTACTATATTTCCTGTGTATATTTCACACTTCACTATTAATTCATTCATGATTTTAACCTTTTAACCACAATTTTAACCATTTTCAAACTCAAACTCAAACATTTATTTATTCAATTAGACTTCTTCGAGAAGCACTTTTGAAACGTCAATACATATTTTTATCATTTACCACCGATTCGGAAAGCAGTATCTATGGAGAAGAATCGGCAAGAAACTCCATAGTTGCTCTTTTAAATCATTTCAGTATTACAATTTAATTTTACAAAATATGTAAGTAACCGTACGTATATATTATCATAATATGCCAAAGAACTGTCCTGCGGTTCTCACGCGACAACCCTCCATGGGTTTTTATCTTCCATATATTCCTTAATGCTGTAATAGGCTCTCTGAACTAAGACGTTTTTTACATAATTCTTAAATTTAGCACTACTAAACTCTTTAATACTATGAGGAATTTTGTTGTAAAAAAGTATACCTTGACCCATAAATGAATTTTTAACTTTAGCTAACCGGTAAAATGGCATTTCAATTTTATTTCTGTTCCTTGTGCCATAACAGTGTCTATCTCCTACTCTTGTGTGTAAGTCTGCGTTTTTGTGTACATATAAAATATTATTAAATATATACTGTGATGGTACAGTGAGGATACCAGTATTCTTAAAGAGATCTCTTAGTGAGTCCCTAGCACGTAAATTATATATAGAGCGTATGGCTCTTTTCTGTAATATAAATATAGTTTCAATATCTGCAGCCCTGCCCCATAGAAGAATTCCATAGGACATAATGCTATGAAAGTAGCTAAAATAAACCAATCTAGCCGTGTCTACATCGGTGAGATGCCTTATTCTTCGAACTGCATATGCAGCTGAACTAAGCTTAGCAGCGGTGGCGGCAACATGGGCCCCCCATTGTAACTTCTCATCTAGTGTCAATCCAAGAAAAACAGTAGAATCCACAGGGTATAATACCTCCCCGTTTAAAATAATATCCCTTTTTACCTTTTTTACATTTGGAAGGATAAATTCTACACAATTTGTTTTTTTTGCATTTAATAATAAATTATTAGCAGTGAACCAATTGGATATGCGTAAAAGAGCAGAGTTTACTTCGTCAACGTTTGAGTCATGTCTATCCACATTAAATATTAATGAGGTATCATCTGCAAACAGTACTATTTCACACATATCCTGCAAATAATAAGGTAGGTCATTAATATATACTAAGAACAAAAACGGTCCTAAGATAGATCCCTGCGGAACACCTATGTTAATCGGCGCACCGCGAGATTTCTCTCCATTAACAACAACGGTTTGTACCCTGTTCTGAAGATATGAAGCTATGAGGTCCTGAGATAAACCTTTAATACCATAAAAATTTAGTTTCCGTAATAGAGTGGTATGTTCTACACAGTCAAAAGCCTTAGAAAGGTCACAGAATATCCCTAAAGCATTCTTTGAATTTTCCCATGCTTTATATATATGTGACAAAAGAGCTATTCCAGCATCAGTAGTAGAGCGCCCCTTTGTGAAACCAAACTGTTTGGCGTGCAGTAAACCATTTGATACAAAATGACTACATAATTGGTTTAAAATTAATTTCTCGAAGACTTTGCTCAAAGTTGGTAAAATGGAAATTGGCCTATAGTTATTACAGTCTTCCTGGTCACCACTTTTAAATAAAGGAATTACTTTACTTAACTTTAATAAATCAGGGAATATACCACAGTCACAACATTGATTAAATATAAACGCTAAGTGGTTGGCAATGTTTTCTATAATATTATTTACTAAATTTACAGACATTCCCCAGAGATCACATGTTTTTTTTAAGTTTAATGTTTTAAAAGTTTTAACAATTTCCTCTGCAGTCACATGTCGCAATTCAAATAATACATTACACTCAGCAACATGGTCCCTCAAGTAGGACTCCGCAAGCGCTGATGACGAATTTAATTTTTCGGTAATACTAACAGGGACACTACTAAAAAAATCTTCAAAAGCAAGCGCAACATCAGCACTTTTGTCAATGACCCTACCAGCATTAACAAGTTTTATGGTACTATTTGATTGGCTTTTGCCCATTTCACCATTAATAATTGACCAAACCGTTTTAACTTTGTTATCAGAGTTGCGTATTTTATCTCTGACATACAAGCACTTGGCAGTGAAACAAACTTTTTTAAAAGTTTTTGAATAATTTCTAACATAACTAAGAAATGACATGTCTTTGTTATATTGCTTCATGCCATATAACTCATATAAAACATTCCTGCATCTGTGTATACTAGGTGTTGCCCATTGGCTAAATGGTAAATCCTTGGTAATACTTAAAGATTTAACTTTAAAGATTTTTTCAAACTCATTATGAATTAAATTAAAAAGATTTGTAAACATTTCACAAGGATTATTATGAAAGGATTGATCATTCAGGCCAGGCAAATTATTATTAATATTATCTCTAAATTTATGAATGCCTTTTTTAGTTATAGGCCTAACATTAATTCTTTTAAATGTAGGTATGCAATCCCATTCAAAAACTACTTTCTGGCCACAGTGATCCGAAGTCAGTGTATTGAGAATATTTTTTTCTAAAAAGTTACAATCACAGTAAACATTATCAATACAAGTTGCAGAACTAGGTGTAATTCGTGTGGGTTCATCAAAAAGTTTATGTAAATTAAATGATTGAAATAAATTAACTATTCGTGTTGCCGTTTGTGTGTGTGAAAGTAAATCAATATTAAAGTCTCCACATACTATAACCTTCTTTTCACTTCTGCTCAAACGCTTTAATATTTCTTCCATGACTGTCTCAAACATATTATAGTCACTGGAAGGAGGCCTATAAACGCAAACAATAATGTAACGCTCAAGTTCAACACAGGACAGTTCAATGGTGCGTTCTACAGATAGACTAACAATGTCAGTTCGTTCTTTGCATTTTACACTATTGTGTACAAAAATAAGAGAACCTCCATGAATAGCATGTTTCCTAAAGTATATACTTTTTAACTCATAATTATCAACATTTATTAACAACTGACATTGTTTAAGCCAATGTTCAGTTACACAAAAAACTTTAATACTATAATGATTTAAGAATAATTCTATTTCTAATAATTTGCTAGCCAAGCCTTGAATATTTTGATGTACAATGGAAAAAGGCTGCTTAGCTGTTGTCTTACATACTAGTTTAAATCTAGCTTAGGGCTAAATTTTCTGTCAACACTTAACCTAGGTTGGTGTATATAGTTACTACTACATAAAATTATAGTAGATCGATGGTCTGATACAGAACATGTACCAGACTGGTTAATAATTTTATATGCTATTAACATAGCAAGTTCTTTCTTATATCTAAATGGCAGATACACTGTATTCTTTGTCATACAAAAAGATTTTATACAGGAATTTAAGTCAAAATATATAAATGCATCACTATGATGATTTGTTAAATTATACAATTTCAAGTTATTATTATAGATAAACCTATATTGATTTTGTGTCAAACCAGGCAAATACGGTAATGTACACAACATAAATTTACATTTTGTCTCACCACTAATTTTTAACATTTTTTGAAATCCTATATCAATGTCATGTTTTTTTAAATTAAAACTATCTCCGTATAATATAATAACAATACTATTTTCATTAAAACTAAAATTATCTAATGAATTCATGATATATGTAAATGAACTATTAGGAGTGCAAAAATTAGTAACTTTATGCCCTAAGTTGTTAAGCAAAGCGCCAAAACCCTGACCTATATTATCTGACAACACAATAATTTCCTGCATGGAAAGATGTTTTGTTTTACTAGATGAAAGTGTTGCCGTTGGTTGAATACTATGTATGTTAGTGCAGTCAATGGTCTTATGGGGCGACGGTTGCTCATTGTCACTTATGGAACACTTACATACATAGTTATTGGTCAGAGACTCGAAGCGTTCCATATTTTCATTGCTTAACTTTAATATATAATCTGCCTCTTTTATGTGTTCATTAATTTGTAACTGGGCAGCAGAATATTTTTGGTTGAGGTCATATAATGTATCATTTAATGAGTCTTTTAAATGAATGAGAGAATTTAACGTGCATTACATGATTACATACGTGCTCACTTGTTTTTATTGTATTTTAATTAATGCAAACATTTCTCAACATTATTAAATGTATTGTAATCGAATAACACTTATAAAAACCAGTGCAAACTTCTATGGAATTTTGGGTCGAAAATGACCTTGATCGTTAGGTCTCCGTTAGGTCCTATAAGGTCCCACAATTTTTTCGTTAGGTCCCCTTTAGTGTTTTTTTTAATATTTTTTTTTTTAATTTTAGGTATAAAAAAGTTACACTTTAGCACCCCATCCATAGCAAAATTGGCGAATTTTATCAAAATCGTATTCTTTACCGTTAGGTCCGTAGAGGCCCATCCTTGAAATTGTTAAATTATTTATGTTATTAAAATCTATATATATAAAAGAAAGTCGTGTTAGTTACTCCACTTATAACTCAAGAACGGCTGAACCGATTTAGCTGAAAATTGGCAGGGAGGTAGTTTAGAGCCAGGAGAAGGATATAGGATACTAAATACGTACCACGGGCGAAGCCGGGGCGGACCACTAGTTATAAAATAATTGAAACCTGCGCATGCGCCTTAGAGCATTAAGGCATGCGCACATCATACATAAACAGTGCGAAATTTAAATTGGTATCGTTTCATTTATTAAATTAAATCAATAAATAAATCTATACTAGTCACGTCTGGTTCGAAAGATGAAACTGGCTTTTTATTTCGAAAATTTAATGGCAACACTTGACAGTTAACTGTCATTAAAACCTTTTTTTTTTCAAGGTCATTTTCGCCCCAAAATTCCATAGATGGGGTGCTAAGTTTGCACTGGTCTTATAAAAATCCATCAGGTGGCGCCTTATTTTGATTTTTGAATCTTGTTGAATCATGAACACAGATCGTGATCATGAATGACCGGAATGAGTGAATGTAACCCATATTGGACCAATAATAATATTATTACAGGCACTATGGGCTCTACAGGGCAATGCACAGGGTAATGGGTATACATAAATTTTATTATTACCAATAATTATGGATGATAAAAGGATGGATACATAGATTTTTGCAATTTAACGTTGAGGCTTGAGCGCTATGAAATAACAATATTGAATATTAGTTTTATAAAAATTCTACCAGATGTCGTTAAAGAAATTTTTGAATACTGTTAAACGCGCTATTAAAGTGTATTTGCAAAATATTAAGTTTGATGAATGAATTTTTTTCCACGAAAGATCATGTTAGTGTATCATGAGTGCAGCACGACGGGTCAATTTTGTTTTTCAGGAATTCGTTGGTTGTTTGTTCTTGGTCGTTTGGTCTCGTTCTCAGCGTTCTGCTCGCTGATCAAAAAATAATTAATTAATTGATTATTAAAATCAATTAATTGATTGAATTTTGATAATTCATAAATAACTTGTTTATTTCTGAGTTGTTAAATTTTTATTGCGGCCAGATGTAAATAAATACATCCTACAATCATGCCGCCACCGAGCGTGCCGCCGCTGCCGCAGCGACGCGCGACTCGACCGCGCGCACTGGGCCGCAGGGTCTATAGTCGGTCGGTTGCCGCACTTGAAATGGGCCTGGACGCCATTGCCGCTTCCGGCCAGGCCGCAATTGTGGCCCGCTCAACAGCAACTGGCCGGCGTCCTGTGTTGGTGTCGGAACCTCAGTCAGGAGCCGGCGATGAATCATTCCTGGCGAGTCCACTGACGTTATCGCCGGCCCAATCCACTGAATCCGTATCCTCAATTACTCGCTCACTCACACCGAGTCGTCAACAGGCCCTGGCTAGCGCCGCCACACTAACGCCGGGCACTTTGAAGCGCGCCGCACAGGCACCACTGCCACGTACTCCGCGCTTCCCAGCCCCCTTACCGGGTATTCCTGTGGGACGCTTTCCCTCCCCTCCCCATAGAGTAGGAGAGAAAACTCTCACAGCGTCCCCGCCTCCTCCTCTGAACATGCCGACGATGTCATCGGGCTCTCCTATGGAGATCGGGACAACCGGCCCGACATACGCGAGCATGGCCGCGTCCCAAAAATCCCCAGCGCTCTCACCCTCCACCTGCTCCGCCGCCGTTGCGCCCGCCGCGACTAACACTAATATTAATACGACTGCGACCGTCACTGCAGCCTCCGCTTCCCCCTCTGCTGCTACCGGCACTGCAAGCGCCGCGCCACCTACCAAACAGCCCAACCGCTACCCCCCTCTTATAGTGGAGACACTGCCCGACTGGCCGACTCACTTTAGGGAGCTAAAAAAGGTCCTCGGGCACACTCCTAACGGACGTCCATTTGGCAAGGGTGTCCGTTTTATACCAAAGACAGACCAGGAGTTCCGACTCATCCAGCACTATCTTACACAGCTGGAGAGCAACACCGGAATCTCTTGGTTCTGCTACTCGCTGCCCGCTGAAAGAAGCGTAAAAGTAGCAATCCGCGGCCTGCCGGCTAACACAGAACCGGCACTAGTAGAGACAGAGCTGCGAGAGCTCGGGTTCATCCCAGAGCACGTGCGCGCAATCCCCGCTCGTCCAGGTAGGCCGGGCTGTTTGATGTTCGCGCAATTGCAGCGGACCCCGGATCTAGTCCCAGGCATTTATGAGGTGAGCGAACTGCTCTGTATGCCTGGGATCACTATTGAGGCCTGGCGCGGCAGAAAGGGGCCTGCGCAATGCCATCGCTGCCAGCAATTTAGACACTCCTCCCAAAACTGCCACCGGCCAATAGCCTGTGTGCGGTGCGGTGAGAACCACCCGGCGAAGGAGTGTCAACGTCCGCGCGAGGAACCACCAACGTGCGCCAACTGTGGCGGCGCCCACACGGCTAATAATGCGAACTGTCCCATCTTCCGCAAGGAGACGCGCAACCGCCGAGCAGGCACCGTCGCACGCACCGCCGCAAATGCCCGTGCGCCCGCAACAGAGGCCGATGCACCTGGCTCGCTCATGGCTGCCGCCAACCAGCCAGGGCCGACGGGAAAGCGCCGCCGTAAACGTGGCAAACGCACACAAAAGCGGCCACCCGCTGCACAGCCTTCCGTGCCACTTACTGCAGCGCCAATCACTGCATTGCCTAGTGTACCGCCTGCAGTATCCACCTCTAGGCCACGCTCTGCGCCGCCTGCCGCGCCGCAACCTACCCAGCGTAGCAAAACGTCCAAACCCACCGTGGTCGCCGCCCCCGTACGGGGGACGAAGGCGAAGCGAGTGATGCCAATGGACCCCCGATTAACCAAAGTAATCAGTACCCTTAACCAGGTGCTGATAGCCATCCAAGAGCAGCGTGACCCAGTACCGCTGATCTTGGGCTGTATCGCGGAGCTTTGCGCCTCTTATGGCTGAGCTCCGTATCGCTTTTTGGAATGCCGACGGGCTCTCAGCTCAAAAAGCCCGTCTCTTCAAAACATTGCTCTCCCAGCGTCAGGTGGACATCGGCCTGGTTAACGAGACACACCTCAGACCAGCAGACAAGTTGAAGGTTTCCGGATACTATGTCTACCGGGAGGACCACACCTCGCCGATCGGGACTGCTTACAGGGGATTAGCAGTCCTGGTCCGTCGGAAACTCATCCACCAACTGCTGCCAGTACCTCAGTTGCAGTCGTCGTACGCCCTCGGCGTAGAAATATGCATAGACCGCCAGCCCATCCGTGTGTTCGCCTTTTACAAGCCGCCACAAAATCGACTGGCAGTGGCTGATGTCCGAACCTTGCTGGACTCGCCACTGCCCACGATCCTCGCTGGCGACTTCAACGCGAAACACACGGCGTGGAATTCCAACACCGTGAGCCCGGATGGTAGACGCCTACTGGACGATGCAGACCGCCACGGTTACGAAGTGCTAGGACCAGAGGTCCCAACGCACTACCCGTACTGTGCAGCCCACACTCCGGACGTCATCGACATAGCAGTAGCCCGCGGCCTCGTTGCCGCACCGTCACTTGACGTCCTGGATGACCACCTCATCTCCGACCACCAAGCTGTCCTCCTGACACTGACAATGACTCCATTGACGACATCGCTGCCTTCTCCGAAACATTGCCAGGACTGGAGAATCTTCGCCGAACACATGGCTGAACACTCTCCGTCCTTCAGAGTCGAGAGCCCTGCAGACGTCGACCGACTCGCCACGGACTTTAGTGCAGTCTTGTCCAATGCGCTTCGCGAGTCCAGACTCGACGCTGCATCCACTCGGAAGAAACCCCAGCTCCCTGCCTACATACTAGTGATGTTAGAGGAGAAGAGGAAGCTGCGTAGACTATGGCAAAACCTGCGATGCCCAGCCATGAAGACGCGGCTGAACGCCCTGGCAGCCAAGATATCTGACGCACTGGAAACGGTAGCAGTCGAATCTTGGCACACTGCCATCGAGCGAGCCGGCGATGACTGGTCCGGCATGCACCGCCTTTGCCGCCAGCTCTCCAGGAAGCCCTCTCCGATTAGACCCCTCATGGCCGGTGACGGAACCCCACGTTACCGCGCCGAGGATCGAGCGGAGATCTTCGCAGACTTCCTGGAGAAGCAGTTTACGCCTAATCCAACTGTTAATGTGCAGCACGTAGAGACCATCAAGCGACATGTGATGGACTACTTAGAATTGCCAATACCGCCGACAGAAGATCCCGTCGTGTTCTCCCCTGGTCGAGTCCAAAGGATGATTCGTCGAACTAAACTGCGCAAAGCCCCCGGTCCCGACCGGGTCACCAACGAAGCGCTGCGTCACCTACCCCCGCGAGCCATCGCGACGCTGACGCGGCTCTTCAATGGAATCCTCCGTACCGGGCACTTTCCATCCCCGTGGAAGCTCGGCCGAGTCATCCTGATTCCCAAGCAAGGCAAGAACATCATGCTGCCTGAGAGCTATCGCCCCATCACACTTCTGTCCTCGACCTCGAAAGTCTTCGAGAAACTACTGTTGCTGCACATTACGCCCCACCTTCAGCCACGCGACGAACAGTTCGGCTTCCGCGCCGAACACTCCACCACTTTACAAGTGACGAGAGTACTGCACCACCTCGCTACCGCCTACAACAAGCGAGAACAATCAGTCGCAGTATTTCTCGATATGGAGAAGGCGTTCGATCGCGTCTGGCACACCGGACTCGTCTACAAGCTGTCCACGTCTACTACTCCGCGTCGAATAGTTAAGACCGTGGCCACCTTCCTGCAAGACAGGCGTTTTCAAGTGGCGGTTGAAGACGCTTTGTCCACAGAGCGCCCCATCCGAGCCGGTGTGCCCCAGGGAAGCTGCCTGTCGCCCGTCTGCTATAGCAGATACACGGACGACATTCCAGTCGCTGGCGGAGCTATTTTAGCGTTGTATGCCGACGACGCCGCGTTTATCACCACCTCGCTGAACGCCAAGCACGCATCGGTAAAGATGCAGCGAGCAATGGATGCGCTTCCCTCATGGCTGGAGGACTGGAGACTCAAGGTCAACGTGGGTAAAACTCAGGCGATTTCCATCGGGCGGGCGCGCATTCTGCCGCCCCCGGTGTCACTCATGGGCGAGAGCGTCGAATGGTCACCGACGGCCAAGTACCTTGGTGTGACCATTGACAAGACGCTCTCGATGCGGCCCCATGTGAAGAACGTAGTTGCCCAGACGCGCGCCGTGCGGAACATACTCCGCCCCATGCTAGCGTCTCACCTGCCTCTCCGTACGAAGCTGTGCATCTACAAGGCGTACGTTCGCACGCGACTCACCTATGCGGCCCCAGCGTGGTTTGCGCTAACCAAAGAGACAGACCGCAAGTCGCTGCGAGCGCAGCAGTCGCTAGCGCTCCGCACCATCTCCGGAGCACCACGCTTCGTACGGAATCAGGTCATCTCCAGGGACCTGCGCATGGAGAGCCTGGACGACTTCGTTCGTCGCCTGAGTTCCTCTATGTTCGCGCGCGCCGACGGAGCGCGATCCCAGCATTTGCAGGGCATCGCGCCATACCATCGGAGACCGCCGGACACAAGAGGCCTACCACGTGACCTAGTCTCCTAGGACACGACCGCTTCCTCGCCGCTGGCTGATGGGCGCCCCCGGCACCTTGCCGGCGGGCTCGACCTCGCTAAGCGGCGGGTGGCTCCACCCACGGACATTCCTCCCTGCAGCAGCTAGCAGATCGCCCGCGATACACGCGGGCTCGATCGCACTGCAGCAGGACACCTCCCGGACACGACACCTTGGACCATTAGGTCCCACCCAGTGCCCCGCCTGTAGTTGCAGGCGGCGTTGCCACCACTGAAAGGGGCCGTCGCCCCGAACAGTTACCCCGAGGCCTGTGAAGGCCTGCGTGGATGACCCGATGATGATGATGATGATTTTCCACGAAATGGTAATGGAAGAGGAATGTCGATGTCGACATCATCGACATAAATTTTTGAATGACAACGCTGTTTCTTTATTTGGAGCGTTGTCTTAAATACCTAATCATAATTCACTAATCCATTATCCAGTATTATCTGACGTAATTACCCAGAGGGGCAAGGCCTAACTTTTAAAATCGGGCCCGTGGTTCCTGAGTTTAGCGCGTTCAAGCAAACAAACAGTCTTCATCTTTATGATTTTAGAACCTTTACAATACATACGAAGGCTACAAATAAATGTATCCAGAACAGAACAAAAACTTTATTACCACTTGTTGTATTTCTAATATTGTTTGATAAAGTTAACAGTTAAACGCTTACGAAGTTGAATTAAAAAAATGTGCAGTCCCGTGTCCCCTATTGAGGTTTTGGTCACTTTGGTATGGGGCAGATGCATTTAGCATACATGAATTTCTTCCCTCCATCGGGAATCGAACCCAAGGCCCCTCGGTTCTACGCTCACGCGTTACTCACTGTACCAAGAGACAGCCAAAGGTTAGGGCTAAGGACATTATAATAATTGAAATAAACAAGCCAAAAATGCGTAACGATTTATATTTCTAAAAAACATGATATGCAAACACTATTTCTAAACAATTAAACGTTTTTAATTTGAAAAAATATAACGTTAACATTTCCATTTAACAATATTTTTTAAAAGTACACTATATTTGTTATTGTTTAATTTTACTGTCATGTAACCTTATTTTAAATTCACAGATCTTTTAAGGCTAACACAATTTGATGTGATGACGTTAAGTATTACAATGAGGTGGGTTATAATATTATGTTATGATTTTTAAATATAATTTATCAAACATAAATCTAATCAAGCTTAACACTAGATTAAGGGACTAGAAGATTAAAAATATTTATGCACACCTCAATAACTATGTTATAAGCAAAAGAAGGACGGAGTGTTAACTCCAAGCTCATTTATCTAAATATTATTAGGATTCAACTCTTGGAAGAGAATATACCTTGCCGTTCCTTGGGACCATAATTCAATGCTGACTTGAATGTTTATATTGTACCAACTCACTATTTCACTTCAAATTTTATTTACGGATACTACATTTTGTAGACTTTAACAAAAATGTCATGAAAAGTTTTAATAATTACAATTTTTGAGTATTCTTTATTCATAAACATGTTTTAATTATATCCACAAAAAAAATATTTTTCTGTAAATTTATCATTTGCATTTTTTCCTACAGGGGCCGTATTTACCTCTTATTCCCAGTCAGTCTGGAAATAAGAGGTCATAATACGGCCCAATGTGTTTTTAAAACTTATCTTATGTGAATGGTTCCGCCTTATAAACATCTCTAAGAGTGATTTGAAACAATTTTGTATTACATTAGATACATAGAATACTTTTTATAATATTAAGTGCCTCGAGGTAGCTGAGTAGATAGAAAATTTTAAGAAAATATATTTGTGTAGGAACTATTACAGATTTCAATGGAAAAATAACATCTGTATTATATTTTACAACTTTTTGCTTATTGTCCACGTATTATGGGGAATTTTTACATAACAGAAAGCTACTATTAACTATTAAGTAGTTGATTGAACAAAAATAATTCTTAAAAATAATTTCCATCATTCCGATCTGCAAGTTGTTCACTTAACTATATATCTTTTCTTACATACATGAAATAATATTTTTAAAGTGAAACTTTTATTACATCGTCTCAAACTTTTTGGTCTGTGTAGCGCATGTCGCGTGACGTACGTACGTCGTACAAATACCATAATTATCGTAAGTTTCACTTTTACCGTGGTTTCATAAAACCACACAACATTTTTTTTCTTAATTTTGTTTTCTGGCACTTATTTTCAAATCCTCTATTTCCATTTACGATTTATAACAATATTACACAGGTAAAGTATCAATCGGAAGAATTTTCTGGAAACTTGGCCAAACTGGAAGCCATCTTTTGGCACTTTCTATTTTAGTGCTTTTGGTGTTTAATTTTGTTACAATACTATTATTGAGAAATGAATTAACAAACTTAAAAATTAAATTAAAAACGTGACAACAAAACCTTATATCTAAGTTAATACTACACTTAAGTTAAATAAGTATTTTTATTACAGCCCGTCTGTTTCATGATTAGAAAAATATTACAAGATTTATTTCCAAGTGCAACATTATATAAAAATATACTCTTTAAAATCTATCTTATGAGTTCGTTATTAACTGTTTACTTTTATATGGAATCATATTAACGTTTTATATATTTAAAAAAAATGGTGTTTTTCAAATTTAAGATAATTAATTAACGCCAATTTTGTTAACATTAAACTGATTACAATATTATGTTATAAATTGAACGCAATTCCTTGTAAAATAAAAAAATCCTTATGAATATTAGTTGTTTTTTTTTAATTCCCATAATTTTATCGATCAAATAAAGATTAATCCACAGAACTATATCGAGATAGAAGGAAATAGTTCGTCGATTTATATGAGAACCGACCGTGTAACATTTTTCGTAGGTATTTTGACGTCACGCGAGTCTTTTAGTGATGTTCATAACGTCAAAATAATTGACTCCTAATAAATAGAAACTAAGTAGGTAGTTAAAACATTTCATGGAATCGAATTGGGAATCGATTTTGACCTTGACAGAATAATGAGAATAAAAATGTATGATAATTTTTACAAGCTTTTTATTAACCTAAACTGTATGCATGCATGTGTTTATGAATGTGTTTATGTATGTTCGGATCAAATCTTGCAATTGAATATTAAAGAAGTTCTTTCGAAGACGACTTCAAGAGAATCTTTCGGAAAACTGAAACAAATTTGCAATAAGTATATAGTAAATATATTTTAAACCATCGATATACCTAACAATAATATTATATTATTAAAAAATAATAATTATCATTTTTCTGTTTTCAATAGGTATCGATTTGAATCGACTAAGAAATCGGCATTGAAAATCGTGGCGTACAACTCTATATGCTTACTTTTGACAGAAAAATGAGAAATCAACCTTTATCGCGTTTCGACAGTTTGGAATGTTTTATTTTCATTGCTGGTTTTTAATGCATGTCCAGTCTGGCGTGTAAAATTAAAACCGTAATGGTAAGGTAGCATCATTCCGTTACCGTTTACATTAAATTAATACGGAGCACAAAAATAAATTGTTTTATAAGTAATAACAGATATTTTAGGGCAAAAAGTACTTACAGGTGAAAGGAAATATTTTTATTGACACCTTCAACTTTTTTGGTGGTGTTTGCACAGTTAATTATCGAGCACGGGATCATTTTCTGTTTGCATTAGTACGTCACACACGGAGAGGGGTCGAGAGAGGACTGAGCATCGTGGCGAGCAAAGACGATGATTAATCGTCTTTTCGCCACGCGAGGTACATACACTCTTTCCTTCTATCTCGATATAGTTCTGTGGATTAATCTTTTTGCAAAACTTATGAAATTCATCCATAATTTTTTTTAACCAATAAGGCAATTAATTCTTTTATACTAATATGATGATTTTTTTTTATTTTTATCTTCATGTATAATAATTTTCGAAGTTATTTTTTGTTACTGGGGAATTGCGTAATTACATATACATAATATATTTTTAAGCTCACTTTTAATCTTAGTGACAATTTTAATCTTAGTAACATTTTTATAATTTTCACTTTTAATTTTGAATATAATTCACTTATATCTGGGGTCAACGTTTTTAAGTATTATTGTGTATTCTATTTATTCCTATCCTTAAAAATTATGTAATAATACCAATTTTTGTAAACCTTACACAATATTGTTGCACATAAAATAAAATAAAAACGACGTGTGTCACTCGGGGACTGGGGCGGTTGCGCTATTGCATGCTGTGCCTTCATGCCACACCTCCGCCCGTCGGAGTGGGGAGCGTGAGGTTTTTTTGTTACGGAATTTCTCGATTCGGTCCCCGCGCTCAAGGCCCGCGATAGAAGCTATGCAATAGCTTTTTTATAGCCATTTTTTATAAATGTACGCAGTTCTGAAATATAGCTTATAGCTGCATTAGGAATTTGTAGAGAACTTGCATTATAAAAATAAACACAATTATGTAGGAATTTTTACAAAAAATTGTATTTGGAAAAAGAAAATCGCAATTATGGGTGGAAGACGTAGAACTTAGAAATCTATAGAGTGCACGCTACTAAATAAACTATCTCTGTATAAAATTCTCGTGTCACAATGTTAGTTACCATACTCCTCTAAAACAGCTGGACCGATTCTAGTGAAATTTTGTGTGCCTATTGGATAGATCTGAGAATCGGTCAACATCTATTTTTTCATACCGCTAAGTGATAAGAATAAGGCCTCAAAATATGTAACTTATAGCTGCCATTCGAAATGTATACCAAATTATTTTTAATAAAAACTATGTTTATTCGTGAATAGCTCTTAGCTGCTTCTGATATTAAAGAAACTTATTATAAGATTTATTATATGTTTAGAAAAAAAAAAAACATAAAAAAGCCTCGTAAAAAACATTTTCACATACGAAAAGACAAATACGACCAAAAGACAAATACGATTTCACGAAAATACAAATTTTCGTGAAATCAATAACACATAAGTCGATAACAGTATCGAATGTGAGACTCCTGTAAGTCGAATTGAATATTTTACGAATAAAAAAAAATACGAAAGAGATTTCTTGACATCCTTTATCTCTCTCAAGACGGAAAAATTGCCAAAAAAATTGTTTTTAACAAAAAAAAAATGATTTTTTCTTAAATAAAAAATTCCAAACAAAAAAAAACCTTATTTACATAAATAAATTCCCAAAAAACTACTGTAACTTAGCGCATCTTGAACAATAGTCGTTATACACGGGGCTCCCGTAGTACATGCACAGCGGAGCCCTGCAGGGCTTCGGTGATGGCGGGCGGTCGTCGTAGAACGTGGACTTTGAGAGATACAGGGTGCGGTCGGGTGCTTTGGCTGTGGCTAGACTTCTAAAGAAAAAAATTATTCGTTAAAATATATAAAAGGATGTCAAAATAAAAATGAAAACACGATACAAATGAATATTAATAACTGTTGTTTTTCTCTCTTCTCTGTAGTGTCATTTATGACAAATAATAATATTAGATTACATTAGCTTTCCATCCGCGTAGTTGAAGTGAAAAAAAACTAAACTAATTTTGTTATGTTTATTTTTAACTTAGTCGCGAACAGACAAAGACGACGCATCAAAAACTTTGACACACTAACTTTCCGCCCGCATATTCACCCGCTTTGTCTAAAACCTAATAACTTATATACTAAAACCTTCCCTTGAATAATTCTAGCTATTATAAAAATCGTATCAAAATCTTTTGCGTAATTTTAAGATCACAGCCAGAAGCGTAGTGTGCCTTGGCCCCGTATAAAAATTTGTTTGGGGGCCCTTAGGAAGGGTAAAGATTTCTCACAAAAGAAATTTATATGTACATCTGTCACTTATTCCAAATTTTTTACAAACAATTCAAATTAAATGAACACACAGGAGGCCAGAAAATTGTTTTTTTTTTACTTTTGTCATTTCTGAAAAAAAAATTTGGGAAGTTTTTAGTAATTTTTGCTTACGCACGTTAGGGGGCCCCCTTGGCGTGGGGGCCCCGTATAATTGATACGGCTGATACGGCGGTAGCTACGCCCCTGATCACAGCACATAGACGCACGGCGGAAAGCTATTTTATATTAACACTAGCTGTTCCCCACGGTTTCACCCGCATTGCTCCGCTCCTGTTGGTCTTAGCGTAATCATATAATATAGCCTATAGCCTTCCTCGATAAATGGGCTATCTAACACCGAAAGAATTTTTCAAATCGGACCAGTAGTTCCCGTGATTAGCGCGTTCAAACAAACAAACTCTTCAGCTTTATAATATTAGTATTGATGTAGTGATGTAGTAAATACAATCATCGAGCAACTATACCTTTGGGCCGTACTCCTCTCGGCTTCTGTGTAGAATTGTGAACGTCCTGTACCGTAGCGTGGTTGGGACGGTTCGCTTGTCGATTCCGCTTTACGATTCTTCTCTGTTGTGTATCTGGAGTTTAAAACAATGTATATTAATTAGATAACACATACATACGGGTTCAAATCTCGCCTCGTGATCGAATTTTTACCATTCTTTTATAAAATTTTACTACATTTTATGTTTTTGATCAAACAGAATCCTTGAACATATCATCTAGTTTATATTTTAGATAGGGTCTGGAATATTACACGTATGATGATACTCAAAAAATGACGGGTAAAATTACCTTTCTTCTATTAGATGATTGGTAATTTAACCCATAAGAAAAATGTCTAATCGTTGGAATAAATTTACTCAATAACGATTTCCAAAAATCTTCTCTAATTTATCAATAGCTTGAATGGTATACATAAACTGCACTTTTTGTGATATTTTTTCTTTGTGAAACTTTTACATTACTTATTCAGATGCAATGTAAATTTCTTATTAACTATTAAACAATGTAATGCTATGATATATAAAAGAGCTAGATACGTTACCCGCTCTCTATTTTGGCAAGAATAAACTCAGGTAAGTGCCCGAGTTTCACTTAGTCACGCACCATTCAGCGTCGTGGCTGGACGTTCTTTTTGTATTTTAATCGGCAGTTGTTATTACGAAGTACATGAGTGAGACATGTATTATGTCTCGTGCGTGAGAGTGAAAGAGAGAACAACTGTATTGGTGATAATGCGTTAGTAAGTAGGTATGTATTAATTACGCTGTTTTTTAGTGCAATGATGTTGGCGTATGCCGCGTCTACTAGTATAATAGGTCATTGATGTAATGTGCTTTATGAAATTGGTATTAACACTATCTATTGTTGGCAAAGACTTTAAAAGAAAAACTGAATATAATGGTATATACTTATATTCTTTTTATGGGATATGGAATCCCATATAATCCCGTATTTAAATATATACTAACAATAAAAAAACCACTCACCCGACCCAAGCCTCGTTCAAATAATTCTTAACCATCTCCTCTTGCACGGGAGCCCTAGCCGCTAGCACCCTACAGCACAACACTTCACACGTCGACCGTCTCCTCACCAAATCCTCTGGATTACTTTGACTCCCACTTAACTTCCCCGTTAACTTGGCCATAGACCCAAAACTCTTCAACTTGCTCGACATAGACCGGCCTATACTGCCAAACTGTTTGGCCACAGAGTTCAGCTGTTTAGAGCTCTTCGTGGATAGAGCGTCTAGTGATCTTCTTAGCTCTTCTGGGGGTTGTGTGTGTGAGAGACATTCTACTCTTTCTAGATCTAAGTAGGCTTCTAACATGGCTGTGCGTTGGAATTCGTCTGGGAGCAGGTTGTTTATTGTTTTTTGATCCGGTTCGACGTCCCAGCGGAAATCTTCTCCGGGGTCTACGTTGAATCTGGAATATTATAGTTTGTAGTAATTAGCATATTACACTAATATGATAAGAAATCTATGTTACTCTTTCGGAAGAAAACCACTAATTGGATTTTGATGATTGTTGTCACTACTGTAGCTTATGTGCCAGATTAATACATAGTAACACTTGCTTTTACTTTTAGGTGAAATCACGCAGCCCAGCTAGTATTTCATATCTTCAAAATTAAGAAAAAGAAGAACTAATTTGTGAGTTCATACGGCGTCTACACAACCCTCCCTCTCATAGACACACATAATAATGAACAAAAAACTTACTACAAAATATAATAGTACCTTATTGGCAGCGGATTCTGGGCAGCATCCTCCAGGGGCACTCTTGCCCCATCGCTGGGCAGCGGCTCACACGGCACTAGGGCAGAAAAGTGCCCCGCGTCATAAGCCAGTAGTATCGGTGCTTTGCTGCACGTGGCCGGGTCCAGCTCTAGGGGCAGGTAGATGCCCCCGAATGGGATTGGCGCTATTGGGTCGCCGCGGAAATCCTGGAAAAGCGTGTATGGTTAGAGTTGGTTGTGGAAATTAGAAAATAGGTTAGTAAGGATTTGGTAAAAGTTTTAAACAATGTGACTTATTTAAGATGTAATAAGTGGTCTGTGTTAGTGGAGGCCTGATAGTTTACAAGTTTTGTTTTTTTGTTGTTGATATTTGTGATCGTGGCTAACATATTTGACCGCGACGTGGCAATAAATAAGAGCCATAAGGCGTTTTTAACATTGATTTGTTTACTATAACACGACTATCTCGTCGTCTACCTTTATTATTTGAGAAAACAGTTCAGAAATTTCAAAAGGTTAGAACGAGCCGCGCGAGCGAAGCGAGCGTGCCGGGGCAGTTGTCGGCGAATGTCAGATTTGCCTTTTTGATTAAATAGCACGAACGTTGTGAAACTTTTAATTTTATTTCGCGATGATAGGTTGCAAGTACACTATGAGACACACACACACACACACACACACACACACACACACACACACACAAACACCCGTAACGCGACATCCGCGAACACCAGCACAGGCCGTCTCATCACATGTGCTAGTGCTAACACATGCAACTGCTCCAGCGCCGCATAGTGCGGTACAGCACTCGGCTACAAGCGACGCGCTACGAGTGACGCGCTACGAGCAACGCGCTACAAGCGATGCGCTACGAGCAACGCGCCACAAGCTGTACGCTACGAGCAACGCGCTACGAGTAACGCGCTGCTACCCCACCTATAACTCACCCGTAGTGCGACATCCGCGAACACCAACACAGGCCGTCTCATCACATGTGCTAGTGCTAACACATGCAACTGCTCCAGCCCCGCATAGTGCGGCACAGCACTCGGCTACAAGCGACGCGCTACGAGCAACGCGCTACAAGTGATGCGCTACGAGCAACGCGCCACAAGCTGTACGCTACGAGCAACGCGCTACAAGTGATGCGCTACGAGCAACGCGCCACAAGCTGTACGCTACGAGCAACGCGCTACGAGTAACGCGCTGCTATCCCCACCTATAACTCACCCGTAGTGCGACATCCGCGAACACCAGCACAGGCCGTCTCATCACATGTGCTAGCGCTAACACATGCAACTGCTCCAGCCCCGCATAGTGCGGCACAGCACTGGGTTGCGGGCGGCGCGGCTCCGCAGACGCAGCACGGACCGACTCGCGCCACTCACGCGCCCATTCACTGTCCGATAGTTGGAGCCCAGCTGCGCGGAGTGATGCGCTCTCTGACCACCGCCAACGACGTTTTATTGCGTCTGTAATGGGGATTTAGATTAGGAATGAAAGTGGTAATATGATTATTACATAGATTTTCTTTTGTTTGATTTACGTGAGTATTATACATTTAAATATGAATCGCTGATAGCACTTTATCGCGACTGTATTTGGCCGAGAATTAAAACCGAAGTTTGAAAAAAGGACTAGTACAGTAGTGTGTTAACGTGGCTGTGATTAAAATTTAAAACAGGAAATAAAGTCACAATACTGGCTTTTAAAATGTTCCATGTATTTTTCGACTACAAAATTCATACTAAATCTGAAAATTTTTCAGTATAATTATACACAAATTAGAAACTAAATCAACATAATTGACAACAGCATCCTAAATTAGTGTAAGAAAACATTGTAACATACTGTCGAAGTAAAAATTAGTTTTTGACACTTGAACAGCCTTCTCTAAGTTATTTTACACATAATATTAAGCAACTCACCAGTCAAAGCCTCGCCTTCCTCCCCCTCTAATAGACCTTGCACTTTAGTCCTCAATGCCAGCAGTCTATCATGAAACCCATACGCTGCAAGCGAAGCGGCATGTGGTAAACAGTTCCCATCGCCGGACGTTGCTAGGGGCAACAGGCGAGGTGCTCCTGGTACTCGACCGCGCCACCAGTTGAGAATACTGGCGGATTCTAGGGTTACTAGTGTAGCGGTTTCTAGCAAATCCTTTTCTAAGAATATCCTGAAATATTTAATTATTGAAAATTATGTTATGGTGGAGATGCTATTTGTCTTTACTAGGAACTTAAAACTTCTGTTATAAGAGTAAAAAAAGTAAGGTTCCTGGTTCGAGAAACAGATTCAGATAGATAAAGCTCAGAAGCTAGATAGTTGATATTTTTTAAATATATTTACATGACCTCTACCAATAATATTGTACGACTTCATAACTAATAATATCGTGTCTAGAAATCGCAGAAAATTTAATCGCTTATAATAACTGAACCTCAAAAACAACGGACACTACAGAAACATAAATCTTAAATATCGCGTGCAGAAAATAATCGATAACGGTATCAAACTCAACTTGAACAAAATTTTCAACTATCGACAGTTCCTAATACTCGATAGGTGTCAAAAAGGTTAAAGATTGTTGACCAAAAAGGGTTCAAGGTACGGTTTGCGTGTTTTCAGCCAGTTGAATCAATTCTGGCGTTTTGCCTGACACGCGTGAATCCTACTAATATTATAAATGTGAAAGTTTGTATGGATGTATGGATGTTTGTTACTCTTTCACGTAAAAACTACTGAACCGATTACAATGAAATTTAGCACACATATAGAGGGTAACTTGGATTAACACATAGGATAGTTTTTATCCCGGAAATCCCACGGGAACGGGAACTATGCGGGTTTTCCTTTGCAAACGTGGGCGAAGCCGTGGGCGGAAATCTAGTACAAAATAAATCAGTGACTGGACTGCAGAGTCCATCGACAACATTGTACTATGATTTTCATAGCAATTCCAAAGTAAGTTAAATAAGTCTGGGCATATTATATGGTGCTGATAACAAGTATTTTCTTAAAGCAATGAATGGAATAACTAAATATTTATTCTGTTACATATTCTGAAATATTATATTTTGAAGTGCAATAGAATCTCTGCTATACTTATAATTTACCCGTTGAGATTTGCAATCCACGTCATTTATTATGAAAAAACAAATTGACTAGTGCTCATTTTGCTGAGCGTAAAATAATTTTACATCGATTTATCTTCAACGGGCATTCATACAAAACACACTTACTGTACCTATACTAGAATAGGAAGCGTTCTACAACTTTCAAGGTTCCTAACCTAAATTTGGCATATGACTAGTTACTAAGTTGAATTTCATATTTTAGTTATATAGCATTTAAATTGACGAAAAGCGCGGGTTCGAATCCCGCATCGTGATCAAATTTTTACTATTATTTAAAAATTTATATTTATAAGTGCTATAAAGTTGGCTAAAGAAGCGGGTTCGAATACCGTCTCGTGGTCGATGTTTTTTTTATTAAAAAAATACAGTTACTTATTTATTAAGTCCGATATTAATAACTAACTAGTAACTACCTATCTTAGATTATTAACATATCAAATTACTATGTACACACCTGAAATCTGGCGGATATACTGATATATCAGGCAGCAGGAGTATGTGGTCAGAGCTGAGCGTGTTCAGATCTGGCTCGGTGTTACTGCGCAACGCCCAAACTAGCCCTTCGTTATCTGTGGCGCGTGAGATTCCGCGGGAAAGTTTGCGACCTGTAAGAGAATATTTTGCTATTCATAGTGGGAAATCGAGCTGATGGTGGAGCATTTGCAGATGATGGTACAGTGCGATTCAAACTTAATGGCGGCTCGGAGCATCGAACGATCTGATGCGCAAAAATAATTTTAAATATTACCGGAACATTAAGGGATAACTGCACGCTCGTGCATTTACAGCTAACTTCCGAACCGCCAATAAGTTTAAATCGAACTGTAGCTTGCATTCTGATGAGCATGCACCAAAAAGTAAGCGACCATCATCCGCAAATGAGTTGCTAGAAAAGGATTGATGATGTGATAGAAGAATTGCTTGGAAAGGTTGAGGAAAAAGATACAGTTTGAAGATTAGTATACGTGGGAAGACCTATTGAATTTTGTTAAAATTCTATATCCTATATGGCATCCATACATTCCGGCCTACTTGACGTTAGATGTATCTTACTGATGCGTGCAAAAAGAAGGTATTGTTTTTGTTCCCGGTTGAAAGTAACAAAATATGCGTGTGACAGTGTACATATTTATTTATGTAGTTAATGCAACAGATGTGCAATGCCTCTGCCAGCTGTCGCATATCTCAAGACCTAAAATTTCACTTCTTCAATACTAAACAAATACATTGCGTAAAGAATTGTTCCAGGGACGTAACCTTAGTCCTTACCCATCACACAATCCTTCCAATATTATAAATGCGAAAGTTTGTGAGGATGGATGGGTGGATGTTTGTTACTCATTCACGCAAATACTACAGAACCGATTACAATGAAATTTGGTATGTAGGTGGCTGAAGACCCATTCCTATATTATAAATGCGAAACTTTGTGAGGATGGATGTATGGATGTTTGTTACGCTTTCACGCAAATACTACTGAACCGTTTACAATGAAATTTTATATGTAGGTAGACCCAGAATAAGACCTAGACTACTTTTTATCCGGGAATCCCACAGGAACGGGATCTATGCAGGTTTTTCTTTGAAAACGCGGGCGAAACCACGGAATCTATAACTTCTTTAATACGAAGCATTGCGTAAAGAATTGTTCCTTCATACAATTACTCAATAAGCAAACAATCAAGCTAGACAATGTACCCGCCATTGTCCTTGTCAAGGTCAATAATGAATATAATATCGGAAAACAGGGACGCGAAAAACACAATTACGAAGGTCGCCGGGCTGTTGACATTTCAACAATTGTAGCCACCCTAATATCCATTGTTTGTTGCGAAAAACGCCAGTTCGAGTACCATTCACCTTTTGTCGTGAATTTTATAAGAAATGTAGCCTTTAATACAGCTGAGCTGAGCAAAATACACCAGGATATTGAATCTGTAGGCTTGATTTACCATATTATTTTTTTGTGTGGTGTTTCTACATTTTAACGCGGACGCACCATGTTATTAGGCTTCAATAATTTTATTATAAAATGGGCCTTCCCTGAATAGCTTAGCAAGTTAATTAAGCGTTAATGCGTATTAATTATCTGAAACTTGAAAGTTTGAAAGCGAACTTGAACCCTTTATTTTGTTTTGTTGAACATCCTTACATTTTATGAACCACTTTTAATTTCAAAACCAATTTTTACCACCAATTTCCAGCATATTTATGTTATTTAAAAACTTACATGTTTAAAAGTATCATTCTAATTAATATGAATGGCGAAAGTAACAAAGATTGCAACAATGAATAATTTCACCACGACTGAAAGTGTTTAAATTTGGAGACATAGAATCTTTCACTTTTAAGATGTTTAAAAGCTACATCGTGCACGCGCCAGTATGGCATAAAAGTTAGGTAATTGCCTGGTTCGTGGAGGAGAGCGAGAGAGATGTAATCTGTTTTGTGTCAGAGTGAAAGAGCGCGGACTATATCGTTTAAAAATACAATATTGTGGATGTTACCTGTCCAGTGTCTAACTATCCTTTTAAATCAATGATATCGAGTGTTTCACTTACATTCAGGCGCCGGTGTGAGGACTAAATTTGATGGTGCGGAGTACGGCATGGTGAGGTCCAGGTTGCTGACAGAGCGTTCTGGAGTCATGACGTCACCGCCTGCTTTCGGCCGAATCGACACTCGATCTGTAAGAGAAAATAAGTTCAAAAGAAGAGAAGGGAACACAGTATAAAATGTTCATGATATTAAATAATAATCTTTATAAAAACGTTACAGTAATAATATACATTTACAACGAAAAAATACAGACAATTTATTTTCTCCTCCCATTGTTTTTTTTAATTTACGTTAACTTTTACACGTTCTTATTGATTTGTTTATCTTATCATAAATAGTGGGTATATTTCCTATTTATCATATATGCCCATTTGCCCATTCCAAATCTTATCTAAGGTATCATTCATAAATATTTTCAATTGCCAATCTTATTTAGGAATTAAACAATGGAGCCAAGTTGTATGTACCTATTTCTTCTACCATACAACCAGAAATGGATTTAATCACTACATACCTAGTAGGTATAAAACAAAGTCGCTTTGATGCGGTTTTTTTTAACGGATAGAGTGATTCAAGAGGAAGGTTTTAGTATATAATTTATTAGGTTTTAGACAAAGCGGGCGAAGCCGCGGGCGGTAAGCTAGTATTAGATATAGTAATGTATTACTAACATTGATTCCCTTTTGTTACAAAAAACTAAAAAAGGTGTTTAAATTATACAATGATTCATATTTCGTTTACAATTAAGGAAACCAAACTCAAACAGAGCTAAATGTTATAAATACAGTGTTCTTGCCAAAACACGATCAGCTTACGAAAAACAGTCTAGATGTTTTTAGGTCAGTGTGATGTACTAATCTAATTTTAAATTTACATATTATTTGCATATTCCATCGAATCTTAGCTTTGTTCAATAAGTAGGTATATGATAAAAATAAACAAGAACTTCTATTTCATTTGTACAGTTTTCTAAATAACTCGAATAACTTTGTACCTAAGGCTGAAGCTCAAGAATTTGCTTCATTTAGGTACTTTATTTGCAAATTATCCAAATTTTTCAATAATTAATAATTATTATACTCGGATGCTATTCGGGCGGATATATCAAATAAATCAGAAATCGGGTCGGATCAGTTAATTTGTACTGATTTTAGAAAATTATTCCTGAATTCTTACCTATATTAAAAAGGAAATCCTCATAATATTATATTAATTAAACGGAGAGATTTAGTTCAAACTTGGTACACTTATCAATGGTCGTGACAATAGAATAATTTTTGGAGTTTATCTCATTATAGCGTTTAAGTTTTTAAAATATTTACTTACTTTACAAATTTCTTTTAGATAATTTAAAGTTGTGAACACATGTTCATGACGTAAACAAACTACACAAATCTACAACAAAACAAAAGCTCGCACAATGCACATCTGCACCATACATTACTCGCTGACGTCACAGCAGTGGAGGCTTCTCTAACAAAGGGACCAATGGAGCGAGCACAGGATGCGATTGACGTGAATACCGTCACGCGGTAGTGGTTTCAGTTTGGTGTTGTTTATTTTGTTACTATTGTTTATTTTTGTACCGACTTTAAAAATAGAGGAATGTCTTTTCAATTTTCTGTTTTATACAGAGTTAACTTTCTAGGTATTACAACTGGTCTTACAAAAATTTAAAACAGTGTACTTATCACAAAAAAGGTTATTGTAAATACTAGTTACTTCTATTAAATTAGAAACCTTTCATTAGTTATATAACTAATGATATTTTAAGATAATAATTTGAAATTAGTGTCCTAATTTATCCCCCTAGGTATTCATAGATATAATTTTATCAGATAATTTGTAGTTAACAAAGATAAATAAAAACATATCTCAAAGTAATAAGACCGACATATCGCGGAAGTAGTAAGTACATGGTACAATCAATGAATATAAAAAAAATGGATCGTGTGCTTGCAAATAATGCCAATTCAGGAAGTTTTATAAAATTGGTTATACAGTCTGTGGTTATACGGTAACGCACTAAAGCAAAATAAATACCTAACCTTGTACAAGATTAAAATAAAAAACAACGAATGTATTTAGTTAATTTATTATTATATGTAGAATATCAAGGAATGTAGGACCTTCCTATCTATACTAATATTATGAAGAGGAAAGGTTTGTAATTACGTATGTATGTATGTATGGTTTTCACACGTAAACTACTGGACCGATTTTGATGGCACAGACAATCTTTAGACCCTGAGAAAGAAAATAGGTTACCTTTTATTGCGAAATATGTACTACGGGCGAAGCCGGGGCGGACCGCTAGTATGTTTAATGTTTATATATGCATTCCGTTCAAGAAATTACCTATAGATAGAGCATAAACCACTGCAAGGTTTTAAACCTTCGCCAGCGATTAAACAATACGTAGTCTATCGCAAAATAAATACATTGTTTTACACTGTATTTAGACATGATGGCATTCGGCGGGTCCCCATATAGCGAGCAGCCTCGCGAAGCAATGACTGCGCGTATCAGTGATGATGTATGTTTTCATTTGCCTCGCGAGCATTTTCCATGGAACAACTATATGGTATTGTTTCTACGGCGAATCAATGACAGCGCAATATATTATATCGTTTACCGCCATCACTTTCACATACTGGAAAGAATACTGCTCTAAGACATCATGATAAACTAACCTAACTAAGTTCGCGAGGCTGCTCGCTCTATGGAGTCCTGCTTAATCAATTTATCTGACCATAATATTATGTCCTCCACACGCAATACAAAACAGACTGACAGACTTCGATGAATATTTTTAGAACGCGTTGCAAATGGAGTAACGACTTGTGTGGGCGAAAGTTTTTAATCTAGATATTTCGTGCGTATTTTTGTGTTTTCTTTTTTCTTATTTCAATTGCAAATTGGTTTAATTTCTTTATTTGGGATTTTACTCTAAACAATAGATATTAAATATTAATAATTTTATATGACAGATAATTAATTATATTATAATGTGTACAGTTCTGGCTGCTGCCGGATCAAAATTTTTTTTTTCGTAGAAATTTTCATAATTTATCTAACCATCTATTTGGTAGTTGGTACATACGGGGAATTTCGAAATGAGGCATTAATTATGGTTGGAATGGGGTTAGCATATATGTAGAAGTAAAAGCCATACAGATACATACATACATAATAATATGAGAATTTAAAAATAAGTAAAGAAATTACCATCATTATGTTTGTCTGCGGCGGCTTCCATAACCATAGTGGTGACCCTGAAACAATAAAAGAATTGCATAAAGATCACTGAGCAAGAGGCATAGCTGATGATAATAAATTAATAATATTATTATTTATTATGCTCGTGACGACCAAAAAGTTTGAATGACAATTTATATGCATGACATATTAGTTGATGCGGTGGCTGGAGGATTCTTTAGTGTTGTATTCGATTCCAACTCATTGAATTCCATTTCATTGAATTTCAGCACTTGGGTTAAGTAAATATTATATTTAAGTCAACAAATTGTAGTAAGGTATTCCTTGCCATATTAGCAAACAGGTTGATTGTAGGTTTAGGTAAGTATTTATTATTAGTAATAGTATTTATTAGTTAAATAGTATTTATTTATTTATTTGAAGGTCAACATTCCTATAATAATTATTGCTATACTTTAACTACGAGGTACAAAAATAGATGGCCTGATTATTATGTAAACAATCTTCATCTTATATTAGTGTTATCAAATACAATTATCTACAACATAAATTGTATTTAAATAAAATGTACCAAATATCGAAATTTCTTGCGTTTAGCCAACTCTTTCTATTATTCAAGTAAGTAAAACATGTGTTTACTTTTCGAGACATTACAGACAAGACACACAATTTTTCGTTTACATTACGTCCTTCACAAAGCCCGTAGACAAACTTGAAACATTAGGTACACAGCTAATGCGTGTCTGAATTACAAAATAATAATGTACTAAATAACGTGAACGTGTCCCTAGGGGAGTTCCTGTAACTTTGTACCCGCTAGAACAATGCATTTATTATGAAATACTGACTAGCTATTTTGTGAATGCTAAGCATAATATATTATGTAGTAGGTGTCGTTTAAAAGTATTCAGACAAAGGAATAATCGTGTGGAAAATTACTTTAAAGTTGAAACCTTACTATGTATACAGCTACCTGCAACTATAAAATGTAAATCGGTAGATATGCATCGCGGTTTTTAATACTATTGGTGTAAACGCGATGATATACCTAGAGCCCATGGCCTTCCTCAATAAATGATCTAGGTATCTAACACTCAAAGAATTTTCCAAATCGGACCAACATGAGTTGGTATTCTGGACTTCTGGTGTATATTATAGAGCCGATAAGAATCGTAGTCATTCATAACGAGAAAGCTACTTTGTAAGTTGTAACATACCTACTCACTATTACATATATTTTGTTCTCATAAATAGGTAGGTACCTACATACATTTAATCCTTATCACATATGAAATTATCAAGCATAGCTACGCCTACACTGAGAAATCGTGTTTTTATTATTGCGCAAAAATGTACGTTTTGTTTTAAAAGTTTTTAGCGTAAGATTTTAGAACTTAGCTATATATTATGTACCTAGTAGGCTGTAGGTCTCTAAAGAGATGCTCTTGTTCTTGCTCACATTTCTTTGAATTAAAATTGTAACAAGTAGGCCCCTATACTATAATATAAGTCAATAATGCACACATCAGTCAATAACATTCACGTATACGCATACGCCTTGTGTTTATGCCCAAATACGGTATGAAGTGAATCTTCGTCTGTTGCGGTTTTAAGCCGCAGGTGCCATGACAATTGACAACCGATCGTGACGTCATAACCTTTCCAGCTGCCTCCTCAATGTCACTAATCGTTATGGGTCAAAATAATTACTCAGGTATTGTTTATTAAGCCACAACCACATAATATGCACCTTGAACATATTATGGTTTGAATGCTTAGAATTACCTACGTACTCGATAAAGCCTGTCCCAGACAAACGCGGCCTGCGGTGGCGATCTGCTGTTGCCTTCTTGCTTGACCGTGATAACAATATACTGCCGCGGCCGCGGTGGCGGTCATTCTAACCTACAGCGGCACATTAGCTCTCGAGTCTCACCTGCAAGTGGACGTTAGTAATGGCCAATCGTACGAAGTTTTCTTGCTTTTATTGCCCATATTTTGTCTTTAATTCTTTTGTTTTTTTAGTCTTTATGTGATGTATCATACAAAACTGGGTAATTTTGCACTATTTGAATAAACAACTCAGTGTTTATAGGCATAATTTCACGCGGTACACGCGGCCTGTTGCAAAAATTTACAACTGATCGCGTAATGACCGCCTCATGTCCGCGCGCTCATTCACACAGAAGCGGTGGCGGACAGGGCGGGGCTTGCGGCCGCGGTAAGCCGCGCTGTGACCGCGTCCAGGCCGCGTCTGTCTATGTCGTTCCTAGAACTTTCAAGTCATCCAACTGACCGCCACCGCCACCGCCACCGCAGGCCGCGTCTGTCTGGGACACGCTTAATTTTCTCTTCTTTTTGTAACAAAAATAAATGTGGTGTGCTGTCTATTTTAGGAATAAGTTAAACCATATTCCATATTTAAAGCATTTGGTAATTAGTTATTCAAAATACTTAGTAATGTTTCCTGCTAGTTACACTACGCATTACACGAACATAGAACACCCGTGTCCCTTGCCAACATTTATCCGGAAAAGGGACGTCATCTTAGATGACTTATTTGAAGAATAAAAATATATATTAAAATAGTATACAATACGAGCGATCCACGACGCGATACGCCTACACTAAAGATTAAAGAAGAATGAATTGATTGTTTGTTTGAATTGGCTCCGGAACTACTGAATTGATTTTAAAATTATTTCAACAACAGAAACCTTATTCTTGAGTGACAACTAGCAGAAGCTACCTATATTCTATTATGTTTTTATCTCAGTTCAACTGCAGCTCAGCCGGGACGAGAGGCAGTAGGTATCTATACATACGTATCTTTATAAAAAGTGTAGCATTCAAAATACAAAATTATAATATTTGCACCATATTTTATATTAGCTTTCCACCCGCGGCTTCGCCCGCGCAGTCAAAGAAAAACCCGCATAGTTCCCGTTCCCGTGGGATTTTCGGAATAAAACCTATCCTATGTCCCGTTCTAAAAAGTAGCCTATGTCCTTTCTCGGGTAAAAAAATACCTATCTGTAGGTATACCAAATTTCATGCAACTTGGTTCAGTAGTTAAGGCGTGCCTGAGTAACAGACAGACAGACAGAGTTACTTTCCCATTTATAATATAAGTATGGATAGATACATTTACATATAACATTTCGCAATTAAATAATTACTGAAGCATCTGCAAAAACAGTGATAATCCGTTTTAAGACTTGATTATGCTTTGTTTACATGAAGCCGGACCATTGCCAACTCCAAATATGAGCGTAGAAATTAAAATAAATACGTAGCGGTGACATATACCTCCTACACTATGCTCAAAATAGGTAGCTTGCTATAAATACATGACCAGTATAATCCGTCTTTCGACAAGGATATTTACAATGACGCTGGGTCTCAATAAAATGGTCGTTATTTTTTACGACTCAAACGGTGATGGAGAATATTCATTTTTGTATGAGATCTATGTGGCGTATAGTTTCATATCAAGATACATTAATACCCAGTCAGGAATACTGATTGGAGATTCAGCCAAATCGATTGCAGAATATTACTTTCTACACTCAAGATTCTATTCAAATCAAGATTCAAATATTATATTTAATCGCACAAACAAATGCAATTCAAATTGAAAACCTCATCTTTTTCGGATGTTGGTTGAATATCATGGAGATGGGAGAAAAAGATAACAGGACTGTGAAAGAACCTAACTTTATTGGACTATGGAAGACACACTTGAGATGTCTCATATTGTTTTAAAAATAAAAAAAACTAGCTGCGCTCCGCGGTTTCACCCGCGTGGCTACGCTCCTGTTGGTCTTAGAGTAATCAGTAATGATGTATCCCATAGCGATCCTCAATAAATGGGCTATCTAACACCAAAATATTTTTTTCAAATCGGACCAGTATTTCCTGAGATTAGCACGTTCAATCAAACAAACTAACAAACTCTTCACCTTAATAATATTAGTGTAGATTTAAATATCTAAGTCATACAGTATCCATTCATATCTGACAAATTATTTTCAAAATCAATTTTTTTGAGGAAACAAAAAAAAATATTCAAAAATATAAGTAAAATTCACATTTATTTAGGCAGGGTGGATAGAAAGCCAAAGTTTACACTACCAGTACTAAAAGTAGATATAAGAACACTGTCATTACTTATTCCTTAAATGACAAGCGGGGAAAGTGATTTCTAATTCAAACAGGTATCGATTCAATCCATATGTACACATACTCAATGCATGTTGATATTTACATAGCATTGGTTTAAAACATAGTTACAAGATAATTATGATGGCATGATTTTTCGATGTACATATATTTTATAACTAAAAAAAACTAAAATATTGTGTTACTAAAGCAATGTATTAAATTTTCTGAAAAAAAAAAAGTTTTGTCATACATATTATGCTTCATATCTCATTCTAAGGACAACAAAAATTAATTTCATTTAATAAATGCAATAATTAATGCACCTGGTTTAGACGAAACAATTAGTGAGTGAGACAATTAACAAATTGTTACTTTAATGGCAATTGCATTTAAGTTTAATTATTAAGTTAATTAAATTATCCATAAATAAATCGACACACAAACTTCACTAAGTTTTACAATTATTTCATCAAATTCTACAAAAGGACGACCTAAAACAATTTAGTTCTTGAAACATATAAAAAGTCAATATTATGAAAAACAATAAGATAAAACAGAACAATTGAAACTAGTTTACTATTTACGCATGAATCACACCTGTAATTGTCTGAACAACATTAGAATCACTGACTGATTAGCTATCAGGTGACGAATTTCTTATCTATATAATAAATATCCAATTTCTTTAAACGTCATATATATTTAGTGGAATAGAAATATTTTGATATAATTCTGGGTTAAATATTCGATGACTGTTTGACTGTATTTGATAACATGAGTATAATTATTAACCCATTGAGCCCCGAGCGGCCGGATCGGTCCACAACACAATAGATTTTCTATTGTGTCTGTGATTCCAGGGGCTGAGTTATTAAAGAAGTTGGAAAGTGTTTAGTAAAACAGTAGTATCATTCACCTAACATAATATGATACTATTGTATGCTTTGTAAGGTTTATGAAAGTGTGACATTATTATATTATTAAACAATTTTTTTGTATCCAATATCATACTTAATTAATTAAAAAAAAATTACAACTAGTTACAGTTCTAAAAAGAACGAATAAGATAATCATTTGCCAAGGAAAACATAGATCTAAATAATTTACGTATGAAAACATCTGCAGTGGCATTTAATTTGAAAACAATGACTCGGAAACAACACGTAACAGTCGATTTTATTTACTGTGTCTGATTTGTTTACAATTAAGGTCAAACAGAATATTTCCTTCCTGATAGTAGAGAAATCCATCCGTGTTAAAATTGTTTAAAGCTGTTTCTAACGATGACACTCCTTACACGAATTCCAAGGTTACTTCGAACGGTATAAAAATAAATTTAATTAAATCAATTAAGATATTTTTCAGGCGTGTATACCCAAACAAAACTTTTATTAACGTAACCATATGATATAACACTAATTAGCAGCCTTCAATAGAAACCTATAAATTTTACGTATGTACGCAAATCAAATATATTTACCTTGATGGGCTCAAAAATCCTTATTTATTAATTTGTATCCATAAAACTCGTATAAAACACACTTAAACTGCACTTTGTTAAGTTTGTTACAGCGAATATAGTAGTTACAAATTACAATTTTTTTTTTGTAATATTTACAAATACACCACTCTCTTTCCGCGAGACATGAAAACCATTGACAAAAGAAATTAGTAAAGTCAAAAATGAGGGAACGTCAAAAAAACGAAATATTACTTATATTGCCATTGCTAAATATAAAAGATAGGTATGGTACTGTGGTATGGTATAAGTATTGTCTTTAGTCTTATTAAATATATCGAAAGAATTATTATTGTAAGCATGCTTGTAAAAATATATAGGTGAAATTAATTATTAATTTAACGTGAATCTAACATACTACTCAGTAATTTAAATCCATAATAATTTATGGATAAAATGTTATCATTTAATAAAATTTTGCCTATTATTGTGAAAAAGTACAATTTTGAGACTGAATAAATTGTTAATGACAATTCGAATATAATTATTACAAATTCTTTTCTACAGATTGCCCTAAATTTTTCATGAAAAATTACAAATTGTCAATAATAGTAAAATGATAAATGTACCAAAAAGGAATATACTATTGTATTAGATAAGGTGATTTTATTTACAAATTGTTATAATAAGATAAAATACGAAAATCTTTGAATAAATTTTAACAATCATACATGCATTTTTAGGTCAGGGTCTGAACATAATGCCTGTATCTTGAAAAATAAATTTTTATTATTATTTTATCATTTTATTCATGAGAGAATTACAAAGTGGGGTCTGGCAACTCTATTTTTGTGACGAAATTTATGGTGAACTGGAATCGAAACTGAACGAATGAAATGAGCCGTAGTCGACCAAATTCCGCAATGTTTCTCATTGAACGATGAACGAGAAGCGTTGCTTTGAAGTATGAAACGTCGGACGTCAGACATCGACACGTTCTCACTCTCATTGCTCGTTCCAGTTGCAGACAGTTTGCTGTTTGTTTCTGTTTTCCGAACTGAAGTCACTGACATACGTGGGTGGCATCAAAACATTGCAAACGAATCCATGCGCCCGCCTATTTTATAAAAATATATGAAAAATTTGAATTAAAATAATATTAAAACGTATTTATATCATTATTTACTAAAAGACAGAGTGGTTTTAGTGAGCCGTAGGTAAATAATAATTTTCTAAGTGGTGCGAACATTTTCATTTTTCCTGGAAAATGACAGCTTCTACTATGATTGAACTGGAGTCCTGGATTATTTATCAGTGTGTCCTGAATGAGTGCCATGTGTCCAGCTCATGTAAGTTATTAAATTAATAGCTAATTTCAATGTAGTCAAATATTATTTATTTATAAATAATGGATTTCCCATTATAATTAATTGAAATCGTACAAAAATAGTGTCTTCTTTATTCAAATTTTACACGCAAGATCATAGACGGGTTTGTTTTCGTAATTATTCGTATTCAATTAAAATATAGGACATTCTCTAGATTTCTTTACAAATTATACAAATGTTATTAATATTTGATTGAATATCTTATTATATACAATGCAGTATAATGTTTATGTATTTATTTAAATTTAATTCATAATTGAAATGAATAAACGGTTCACTGTTATTTTAAGGCGCAAAATGTTAATTGAGTTGCAATCATCGTACTCATGTATTCACTGTGTTGCAGTTTAATTAGGTATTCATAATTATGAATTTATGAAACGCTCCTCTATACATCTCGTGGTTATTTAATATTTAAATTTTATTAAACCAAGTTGTGTGAAATATACGAAAAGATAGTTTATGAGAATATAGGTATTTATATATTAAAATGTACGTAGCAGTAATAAACCTATCGACGCAGCGACGCTAAATATTGTCATAATCTATGTACCTACCTAGTTAATTTATTAAATTATAAATTAGGAAAAAACAAAACTACAAATAATTTAACGGTTTTTCGGCTCCCGATTCTTCTGCTTTCATAGAGAACGTACCTACCTACCTATGCAGTCGAGGGTTAAGGATATTTCTAGGCATAATACCTAGGTGCCTACCTATGTTTAAAGAAAGTTTGTAATATTAAAATATCGTCCTAAAAATCCTATCGGGCCTATCCTATCCTATAAAAAGTGATAATATTTTGAAATAGATAGGTAGGTATTTAAGGTTAAATTGACCTAGTTTTATATTTTGTTCCGGCATGAAATACCATTTACCTATTATTCAAATTGTTTTATATGAAAACACCCAAAGGATCCGTAATGATATTCCGTTATATAAATCCAGTTGTCTTGGCTTCACCCGCGCACACCCTGGATATCAGTAGATTACGTAGGTACCTACATAGGTAGGTACCTAATGTTTAAATTTTTATTCACTTACGCAAATTGCATTCGTAGATTATTTAACAACTAGCTTACCGCCCGCGGCTTCGGCCGCTTTGACTTAAACCTAATAAATTATAATATAGGTACTAAAACTAAAACCTTCCTCTTGAATCACTCAATCTATAAAAAAAAATCCATCAAAATCCGTTGCGTAGTTTGAAAGATTTAAGCATACAAAGGGACATAGGGACAGAGAAGGTGACTTTGTTTTATACTACCTAGGTAGGTAGGTATGTAGCAGACATGTAACTAGTGATACACGAGAGCAAAGCCGTGGGTTGAAAGTTAAGTCAAAACCACTTACTATTGCAATACATATCCATCAATAAAGCTGTTGCTTGGAAAGTTTTTAAATACATACTAGGTACAATTAATTACAACATAACAATTAACGCCCAACAACAATATGTTCAAAGTTTTCCTTCATAAGGGCCCCAAATCCCAATCGAAAAGACGTAACTCAAGGTCCCTATAAATTGTTTCCATTGATTGATTGATTGATGTTTGTGAGTCTCGTCAAATCAAGTATGAAATAGCACGTGACCCTTTATTACGATGAACGTGGTAGGTATATAATGTGATGTGATAAATCAACATAACAACCATAACAACCAATCATTGGTAACTAGGTTTGCCTTAAAACTGAATAAAAATCGGTGCACTACTTTTGTGTTTATCGCAAATAGACAGACGTAGAAGCCGATTTGTAATAAATTAAATAATGATCATTATTGAAAGAAAATTCTAGAAGCTGTAGTTTTGGATACTAAAGTATCCCAACAACAACTAGGTAACTATTTGTCTTCTTTAATGTTCATCGGTACAGTTAACAGTCGACGTACTTCAATACAGTTCACAGTATCAAAGACAAATCGTTCATCTATTGTTTATGCTACAGAATTAAACCTCAAAGCTCTTTCAGCTAATTTTATTTCAGTTCGACTAAGTAGATTTACAACTACACAACTGATCTCTCTTACGGTAGCGCTGACAGCGGCTTTTGGGTACATTTTCGATTACACGTAAGCCTAAAGGTTATTTATGTATATGGTTATGTAAACTAGACACGTATCGATTATGGGTCTTTGTTCGGTCCCTTTGAATTACCTTATCGTCCCAGTAGGTTGTGGATACAAAGACTAAATATTCCTAAATGGAGCTATAGCTAGCTGGAGCCCGCCGGCTTCACTCGCATGGTTTTCATCTAGGTGCCCAAATGAAAAAGCTTATGTGCTCTTCCAGTCTATGATCTATCTCTGTACCTACTAAGTTTCATATAGATTCGATCAAATGTTTTTTTGTGAACGAACTGTTCAACCATCTTCGTAACTTTTCATGTTTATTAGGTACTCGTTTTCCTAGTAGGGTTCATAGTTTTGAATTCAATCATTCATGAAACCATGTCTGCGTGTGTTTTGCTTTGAAACCAGGGGAAATATAATCAATAAAATTTGTTCAAAACATTTTATTGTTTTCAAAACAGAAAGTGAATAAATTCTTGTAAATTTAATCAAACACAATTGTATTGTTTATGATTTTTACTTAGCTCGCGGGTCATTGACTCACAAGATGGTTTCAAATATCTTAATAACTTATTTAAAAGAGGGTTCACAGTTACTCTACAAAGTTTATTTTTCATTAAACGTCCAACGTCTAGATGTCTAGATCGCTTGAATAGTTAAAAGTTAAATTGGTTCGCCGGTTATCTTTCGAGTTTTATTAACATATCTATTTAACTTTATAAACTAAGTGTTCGTTTAAGATAACTATTAATAGTACTGTTCTATTTCTTATTACATTACCAATGCATTACGGCTTATAACTTGACGTAAAGAGCATGTTATGATATGCTATGCATACGTAGGTAGTGCTAATTACATTTGAGAGACTATAATTAAGACGTAAGATTAACTGGAGAAATGGAACAGCCTAGATTAGCATGCATATAGTGACTCATGAAGTTGGAGCATGATCGTTTGATTTCGTGTATAGTTGTGAATGTACTATAGTTATTACCAATAGATACAATAGCAATTAAACATGGGGGTGTTACAAGGTCTTTTGTGCGAATATTAATGGGCTATTAAGTAGAATTTTAGACAATGAGTGATTAAGCTTTTTTACACTGAATACTCAAAATACATCGAAATACATATTTTTTTACATTATATTTGTTGATTTTGCAATTTCCTTCCTTTAACTGCAATGGAGCATCTTATAACTTATGGCCTTTGGGCCTATGATTTTGTGTAGAGACCTACTAATAAATACTTCATGCTGATTCCTTGTAATACAGTAATAACACTTGAACTATCCATGTTATATTCATCAATCTCTCTAAATGTCTTACAGACGAACTTAACTACTGATTTTTGTCGAAACGATGTTAACATTTCAGCCACAGTCGAGTAATAAAGACAAACCTGACATCAATTTATTATTCCTTACAGATGGCACAAGATTTATGTTCAACATCTCTGAACTGTATGTTTGTTCAAAGTTTGGGACTCTGTTTGAAGTTATCCTTTGATTAAAGCGATTGATACGTTCGTTTGAACAGGATATAGTTCGTTGAATTGCTGTAAATAATTTAACTCACTGTTTAATCTTTGGTTACTGTTGTTTGTTACCAAGGTTTCGATTTTACGATTGTTATCTCGATATAAAGATTTTTCGTTGCAATTTTAATTGATAAAGATTCTGGATTTCTCTGATAAAGTGAGCTTTAATAGTATAAGCATTTACTGAAAGCTTTTAAAAATAACTTCTTCACTATCAAGTATGTTCGAATTTACTGAAAGATCTCCAAAAACAACGATTTTTTTTTTGTAACTATTAACTACTTACTAGCCTACATCCTTATCTAATAAACGGTTAGATAACAAAGTTTAAAGAAAATTCGTTACTTCATTAACACAATCATAACCAACAATAACAGTTTGCGAATGCTATTCATAATAACTACATAATTCCATTCAAAATTTCCATCAGTATCTCGATTCTCGAATGCGAAAGAATATGGTAGGTCGGGGTCACAGCGACCCCACATTCCGGGACGTTCGAGGGGTCTTAATGAGAAACTATGCAACTATATTTAGCCGGGATATAGCAAATATTCATAGTACGGCCATTCAGAGTTTTTCATTGAGCGGAGTGAGAATGCGATAAAACATTGTTGGAAAAATTCTGGCCTGGTTATTGGTATGTATAGTTCAAACTTTATATAGTATGAGTACGGAGTTGGTCTGTTTTATATAAATACTTTTATTAGAAAATTATACGCACTAAAGCCTAAAAGTATCAGTTCTTTCTAGACAGAATGATAAACACATGGCTCTTTGAGTACCTATATTGCCATATGATGAATTAATTCAGACAATTAACTCAAAATTTTATTACCTAACAAGAATAATAAAAACAAGAATGCAGCTTGAATCGCTGAACTTCCCGTAAATACAAAATGAAGATTGCCTGTAATGAGTTAAGGATGCTCATTCCTTATAAACCGTTACTTTTAAATTTTTAATGTTCTTAGTCACATAACTTCACTTATAATCCTTGTCAGAAATGACTGCCCGTTTTTCTGGGAAGAAGGTACTAAGGTTTATTTAATTCCACAAGCAGATATTAATAAAAACAAAACGAACGAAGACGATAGCGGATAGACGAATAAGTTATACCAACTCTTTCATAAAACGGTGATTTTCTGGGAATACTTTTAGTAGCACAAGAAGAAGGCATCCAGTTATCTAAGAAACGAGTAACATCAAATACAATAATATACGTTCAAGATACGTAATCTTCGGTTAAATAACAAAACAACCCCACGTAAGAAACTTAACAAAGAAATGGTCCTTGCACCGGCGCGGGCAGGTGCGCGAACAGCTGGTCTTAACGGACGCGCGTGTTGTCGGCAAGAATTATGGGGTTTTTATTTTAATTGTAAGTCCTGTTGTAAAAGTTGCAAATAGAAAGAGTAGGAATAAACGGCATTAGGTATGCATACAAATCCATACTTAATATTATAAATGCGAAAGTAACTCTGTCTGTCTGTCTGTTACTCAATCACGCCTTAACTACTGAACCAATTTGCATGAAATTTGGTATAGAGATATTTTGATACCCGAGAAAGGACATAGGCTACTTTTTACCCCGGGACATAGGAAAGGTTGTATCCCGGAAATACCACGGGAACGGGAACTATGCGGGTATTTCTTTGACTGCGCGGGCGAAGCCGCGGGTGGAAAGCTAGTATGTTATAAAATAGATAGATGCTACATATGTAAAATAGACATGAAAAAGCTCATTGGTAAACTAAAAACTATGTTATTTTGACTAGAAAGTTTGTCGCTCTTTGAAGTAAAACGAAACCGATGCTTATTATAAGAGACTAAATTAAGACAAATGTTATAAAAATGAACTAGGTAGTCCAAAAGGCAAAAATTATTAAATTGTATGAGAAAAGAATTGTCAAATTCCTAGATAGATTCCTTCCTATCTTATTTTATAATGAATAAATCCATGAAATAGGTATAATTGGTAAGAATGATTCCGTCTGGAATAGCTGATATCGCGAGGTCGTTAAATCTGCATAAAGCATTGCCTCGATTTGAATTAAATGTACTTGTACAATCCGCGACTCAGTATCCGACCATGTTTAGGTATTTGGCGTAGGTACAGTCATATAAGGAAATGTAATACCGTAATACTAAGTTTAATAATAGTCAGTGTTGTTACAATGAGTCATATGGGTTGATAAATATTGAATCCTTCACGGACGGTTTAATATTAATAAGCGCTTTGTTCAAGTATGCATTTGGCACGTATGTTTGGTTAAGTTTGTAATTCAATTGTTTTTTATCCTGTATTTAATAATTGCATTTGCTTGCTAATGCTGTTTATACGGATCCTACTTAAATTAAGTTCGAAAATTTGTGAGGTTGGATGGATGTATTTTTGTTATTCTTTCACGAAAAACCTGCTCAACGGATTGCATGGAACTATACAGTAATATAGGTTACACGTCAGAATGACACATAGAAAAACCATAGTAAAAAGACTAAAGAGAGGAAATAGGTACTTGATTTTCTTCATGGGTACGTGCGCGGGTGAAACCGCGCGGCAGTTCGAACGAAAATAAGGACACAATAAGTATGCCCCTTTACATAAGGACAAAATATGTCGAGGTAAAATCACTAGGAGGTGCCTTTATGTTAATAGATTTTTTCTAATTCTAGTTAGCTATAACATGGTCAGTGTCAATGAAGAATGCAAGGTAAGGACCTTGCTTCATTTCTCACATAGTATATGTGATCATGTAAAGTCAGTCAAATCTCAGTCTGCAAAAATATACAGTATGTACACACATACTGATCTTCATCTATATTTTTGCAGACTGAGTTTCTAAACCGGTGGTAACTGGTTAATATATATATACCGTAAATACTGTGATGATTCAAAATCGCTTTTGTAAGAAGTCTAGATGAATGAATAAATGTTTGAGTTTTGAGTACCTAGATAAAAATGACCGTATCGTTGAAGTTCAATTGTGTATTTTTCTTGTGAATAATGAAACAGGAACTTATGTAAATTATAAAGTATAGATTATATATTTTTAGATCTTTTTTCTTTTCACAATGACGATTAAGTATGCGGATGCTAATGAAGATCGATTGTTCCTTTTCAACACTAGCCCTACTAACATTAATTCGGAATTGTGTCCATCATTCGTATCGCTTTCTTTACGTCATTATGACAACTAAATAGATATTTAATAGGCCTTAATTGAATTCACATAATTTTATTTATTTCTCAGAAACATATAATTTCTGAGAATTGCCAGAAAACTACTTAGATTTCTGGTAATAAACAACGTTTGTATTTACTCAAAATTCTTTCAGCATTTGACCAGACAGTCTAATTCTTTTTCTTTCAAAAATTAAAGTATTTTGAGGCTCATATATATATATCTTTTTCAAAATTGTCCATTACTTTAAATCTTATGACATACGCGCTTGCGTGACAACATTTGCTCACAATACCATGACTCGTCTGTATATAAAATCCAGGACAATTTAATCCGAACAATGGCTAGAACGTAATGTACATATGTGATAGGTATATATGAGGAAACATGAGTATCGTAATAACATAAAGCACGAAGGACGCTCCGTTCCCCTCCGAAGATTATGAATCATGAATGCTTAGGTACTGGTTTTCTTGAGCTATGTTACTTATGTCGTATTATTTGGTAGGCTTATGGTATTGTAAAAGGGACTAAAAAGTAAGAAATTTGCGAATCTAGATGTTATAATGGTCGATAGATATTCACAAAATGTTCTATAATAACAATATGTGAATGTTAATAAATAAATTTTTGAGAACCAAAAAGGGTTAGTTAGTAGAATATATAATATGTGAATTGTTCGCAATTATAAAGTTATTTGATATCTATTTCGCCAATTGAAATTCCATTGTCTATCTCTGAACTTTTATCTCAATTCATGGTTTCTGCTTTATTTTTACCCGACTGCCAAAGAAGGAGGGTAATGTTTTTCGAGTGTATGTAAGTATGTATGTATGTCTTTTCCTTTGTGACCACCTGTAGCCTAAACGGCTTGATGGATTTTGATGTATGAGGTATCGTTAGATTTGTCTTGATTACGGGAGTGTCATAGGATACATTTTATCCTAAAAGTCCCACGGGATAAAGACATAATAATATTTTTTCTAAATTTCCCTTTAAAAAAATATGTATGCGGTATCATTAGATTCATTTCAATCACGGGAGTAATTAATATAGGATTTTTACTCTTTTTTTAGTGTGCAGTCGGGTATTTTGTTTTTTTAATAATTATCAACACTTGTTACAAATTAGATTCTCGGGTAGATGACCACGGTATTTTTTAATGAAATTTAGATTATACTGAAATCCAAATTATTCTTGGATGATTAATCATTTGCTTATAGTCCTTGAAATATTCGAATTAATTTTGAAGGTAACGATAATCGTTACCTTCAGAATCTTCCATTTGTATATTTCGCGATTTTATAGATGTGTCGTGACCTGAATATTTGGTAAGCACTTGTCCCTATGTTGTATAATTAATAATTGTCTATTGTAGGACTGAATTGATAAGTTTTCAAACTCCAATTGGTAGGAAAATTTTCCTATATAACTGTATTTCGAAGTTATTTCCTTTTGTTATCAAAAACTTGACGATGTCCTCATTTTGCTTACATTAATTTAGCGATATTAATTCTTGTGTGATTATAACTATTTTATCGTTTTAATACTGTTTCACAGTTTTAAATACATTCTTATGTTAGCTGCACAAATGCATAAGCTACTAAAATTTACATCTAGTACGCAAACAAGTGACTATAAATTATTGAATCCCAGTCCCCTGCAGCCCAGATTAAATAATTAGTCGAACCTAGTATTTTATTATCTGTGATAAGACTAACATCTAGTGCATTATTGTGACAGTACAAAACTGTCTGCAGATCCATTATATCATGTTATATTGTATTGAAATTCGATTTAGCCACGCCAATTCATTTAACATTGGAAACCGGTTCATTCGACCGTTATCAGTCTCGAAAATAATATGTATTGCGGATTATTTCTCTGCTAATGTATATTGGAATGTTTATTGCATAGCTAGAAATCGAGTTTAATTTGAAATTTATTTAATTGTATGTACATTTTTAATATAATGGGAACATTTTAATCTTCTCGGTTAGGTAGAACCATGTAATGAATTACGTAGATAAGAAAAAGAAATTGCTAGAAATATTCCAGAGGCAAAGCATATAGGCGCTTCTTTTGATATTTAATATGATTTCAAATTATTGTAGCGAACAAAATTTGGGTAATCCTCTTGGGCTTATCTCGATCAAAATAAATGAAATCGCGCCATCTATTTATAAAGTCAAAATTTTCGGAATCATCCATCACAAATTATAGCAACTAATAAAACTTCTATTCTTATTTGTGTATGTCTGTCTATTTGTCCTTTAGAAACATATTATGCATTCAGAAAACCCTAGAAAACCTTATTCAACACGAACGAGGTGGCGAATGTTACCTATTATGGAAAGAAATACTAAAGATTTAATAGGCTACAGCTAGAATTCAGTTGACCCATTGATACTCTAGCTCTTGTTCTTTAGCTCTTGTAGCTTAACGAAGCCAATCAAAGACAACATCGCGAATGTAACCTAACGGACTAAGCTGAATTTGGCCTTAATTGATTGTTAACAGTTTTATCAAATCCCGTCTCAGGTATTTTGAATCTTAAACCTGTTGGGTCGATAGCCTCTGCTGAGCTTTTTGCAAGCGAACTTTAATTAAATGTCATCGATGACGGATTGCATGTGTTGTCCCTATGTTATTGTATAAAGGTGCGTTTATTTATTTTCCACTAAGGGCAATTTGGATAAGTTCTTTAGTTTGGAAATCTGTAGTAGGTATTGTATCTTGAAAATACATTGGTAAATAATGCTTCTGTCCTAGGATATATATACCTATACAGGTGAAGATGATAATATCTTGAAGCAATATGTGATCGATGAGTAACAACTGTTTGATAAGACCACCGTAGTGCTACTCAGTTTCTAGGTATTAATGACTTCATTGCAGTCGTTTCTATTTACACACATCAGACACTTCATTTTTAAAGTGTACGCAATCATATTATGCCAATATGTAAACTTTTGTTAAGAATTTTTTCAGATTATTCTAGAAAAAATTATCGAACCAAATGGGTTCATATTTCCATAACCTTGAGATATCAGAATTGTCTATCATGCTTGATTGTACATCGTCAGAAACGAAATGAACATTCTCGATTGTTCCACGAAAGCATTTCAATTCACGTCAGTTTGTACAGCAATTTTCCCACAGAATTTTCCATTTCCCCGATAGGTATAGCCTTGTCTGAAACATATGCCAAAACGTCAAAGACGGGGCTTTTTGTAGCTAGCAGTTTGTGTTGCTGATGTTTCGAGCTAAAAAATGGATAAAGCGAGTGAGTCACGATTACATGAAATATGCAACGGTCTCGTTATGGAGGCTAGCACGACACGCAAACAGCGGATGTTTGCTTCATTTCTGTAAATAGTGAAATGTTGACCTATGGTCTAGTGGTTGATGTCTTATGCAAAATATTTTTGTGTCGTCCTTCGGGATTTTTTGATCGTCGCTGAAGTTCGATTCGAATTGAGCTTGAAACACAGTTTGCGTTTGAGCGTCGCTTGATATGGCGTGGAAAATTTTGGGGAATAGAGTATTTATTCCAGAATTTATCAAACCTAGGCGAAATAAAAAGTAAGTAAACTTTTAGCATAAATTTTTATGATTTTGGTCTGTTATTTCATAAGTTACTGGTGTGCCGCGCGGTTTTCATTGCTACACCACTCCTATTGGTTTAATCGTGATAATATGGGTTATTTGGCCTTTCTCGATAAGTGGGGTATCTAACACTGTTCTTTTTCAAAACTGACCTAGTTCATGAAATTAACGCCTTCAAACCACACAATCTCTACAACTTTATATTATCAAGTAATAAGTATAGATTTGCAGTGCTGACAATGTGCTACATAAATGTATTAACAATATGACATTCTCTACACAAATCAGTGGCAAGTTTAAATAACGATTATGTTACTCATTCGTGCAAACAACAGGTTTCCGTGTTTACATATCACACTGATGAGCTGGTGGCGTGGAGCGATGAACCGATGAAAGTATAAGTTTATGTTTTTTAAATAAATAATTCTTCAATGAAGTTGACCAATGTTTACATCATGGTATACCGTCTTTACAGTTTACGTAATATATGTATTATCTATACTAATATTATAACGAGGAAAGGTTTGCAATTATGTATGTATGGTTTTCACGCATAAACTATTGGACCGATTTCAAAAATTCTTTCACCATTAGAAAGCTGCATCTTCACTGAGCAACATAGGCTAGGTTTTATCCCGGAAATCCCTCGGGAATGGGAACTATGCGGGTTTTTCTTTGAAAACGCGGGCGAGGCCTCAGGCGGAAAGCTAGTGTAAGATAAAGGACTGATTGACTTCTAATATAATTTTTTAAGTTTATTTTTTTTGCAATAGGGCTCGTGATTGGTTTAATCAATCTTCATCTTTCATTTCCACCTTTTTTTGGCATAAGAAAGGAATAAATTAGTAAACTATGGGTCAAATTGATCAATAAAGTCTATAGGTACCACGAGAAAATGATCAAAAGATAATTATTATTTGTGAATTGAAGTAAAGTTACATGCTGTTATTAAATACTATTCCTCTATGAGAAGATTTTCTTAGTATTCCATAATAATTATTAATTCTAGATATTTTAGTGTTTGCGTAACAAGAGAAACGTTCCTTTGATCATGTTATAGTTCCTATTATCTGTTGGATAGAGAGCAAGAGGTTATTATCGAGTCAAAATGGTAAAGTCTCAAGTTAAATACATTTTCTATTATAAAGTAAGAAGAAGTAAGTTAATATAAGATCGTGGGAAGTTTCTAGAATTTTGTTTAGAGGAAAATGCATTGAGAATATTTTATATATTTGTTATATCGTTAATAAATAATAAATTAATCGTTAGAAGATATTATTATATCTAGATAGATACGTAACATACGTGGGAAATAACGCAGTAACATCAGCTCAATAAAAATTAATTTTATAATGAATGATTCTTCTCAATTAGTTTCACATAAATAATAAACAATAAATTAAAAACGCTTAATATTTTAATTAATTAGGTTAAATGTGTTATTACATTAATTGTCTATCCGTGAAGATGGAAGGCACAAATCTCGAGATCTTGTATTGTTATGATGTCCCACGGTTTTACTTGACATATGAAAGTTGGGTGAAATGATAGATCATATTTTCTTATTGTTACTTCCGAAGATGAGGTATCTTCTATTTGAAGAAAATATTTCTATGCTTAGTGGATAGTAAAAAAATTGTATCAATAATTATTATAGGTAAGTATCTATTCTCTACTAATACTACTCTATACTATAATATATAGCTCTAGAATTTATTTGTTTAAATGCGTTATTCCCAGGAACTAATTGGACCGATTTCAAAAATTATTTCACCCTTGGCTTCGTCACATATTATGTGATCCCTGAGTGTTAAATAAGTTATGAACCACGGGCGAAGCCAGGGCGGACCGCTAGTAGGTAATATGGATTTATAGATAGTATTTTTATGTGTGCCTGTTTGCTTAATTTTTTAAGATTCGCGTACCTATGTCTAAATCGGTATTGTAGTAGTAAGTAGTAGTGACATGGTTGAACCGTTTTAAATTCATTGTTATGATTCATCATGAACATTTTTCATTTTCTCTTTCATTATTTGTCACTCTGTTTAAATTACTGTTTATTCAAATAATTATTCCATTATGTGACAAAAATAAGTTCCGATAAAATATAGTACATTATTTAACTTAACATGCATATTAAATATTACCTATACAAATTATGTATTTTATTGAAGTGGTTTCAAGATCATAATGGCATGTTAAAAACGTATAAAAATTAAAAATTAGGATTTAAATATTATCCATCAAGCTATTAGACTACAGGCCCGTGTTGAAAAAATTATGGGTCATTTGACCCACCAGGTGACCTATCCAGAACGATATAAGAGCATAAAATAATAAGATTCAGGATTATGACGTCACTTGTAAGCTGTCAACCTGAGTGCAGATGAGAATTCGAAAGTTCAGGTAGAGATTTTCTCCCCTTGTCTCCATGATTTTTGTACGGCGTTGCGGAATAATGGATTAAAAGCAGTATAGAAATAGTATGACACAGATGCCGTACAAAAATGGTGGTCCACAAAGTCGGAATTTATTTTTATTTTTCGATAGTTGCCGGGGTAATCTTGTGCATCTGTGTCATACTTTCTACCTGAACTTTCGAATTCTCATCTGCACTCAGGTGGACAGCTTACAAGTGATGTCATAGTGCTGAATCTTGTTATCTAATGCTCTTATATCGTTCTAGATAGGTCACCTTGTGGGTCAAATGGCCCATAATTTTTTCAACACGGGGTATCGTCTCTATCAAGTTAAGACTGTCATACTCATACAGCTCATGGGTCATTTTAAACTGGTTAGTTTAATGACCCATTATAGTCGTGAAACTAAAGGGTTTATGAATAGACTTGAGCTGATATTGTGGCTTCATTAAAAATAATTATACACTAATGGCCAATGGGTGACCAATTTCAGCGACGAAATTTAATAGGTTTAATGGATATTATAAATACCTATACAATTTTAACATCTTCTGTACGTTTCATAAAAAATAATAACTTGAAAGGGTATCATGATATGGTGATACCTATACGATATAGTACCTATAGAGAGTCGCTTTCCGACGTCTGTGTCTGTATGCTTTGATCTTAAAAATTACGCAACAGATTTTGTTTTGGTTTTTTTTTTTTTGATAGAGTGGTTCCTGAGGAAGGTTCTAGTTTATAATTTGTTAAGTTTTCTACCAAGCGGTCGAATTCATAACTTAAAATGCACATAAGTGAAGTCGCAAGAGATAAATAAATAGTAATGTAAGTATTGTGAAGCCACTAATCACTACACTACTTTCGATAGCTCTCGTATTTTACATATTTGTGAAATATTCTGCGTTAATTATCCCAGATAATTGTAAATTAGTGTGATCTATCCGCGGCAAGAAACCGGAACGGTCGATGCAAAGAAATTGAATATTCTCACGCACCTCGATTTTATTTCGAAAATATAATTGCATATTAATTACTGATAGGTACAATTTTAGTTGGCAATGCCGTGCTTGAGATGTGACATGGCTGTTACGCTTCAATAACATTTAAAAGTATGCTTTCTTTAACTTAAGCCGTTTTTAAATCTAGCTACATATTATGAGAGTGATATATGTGTGAGGGTCAATATTATTTTTAAGTTTACATTTGAATATATATATAGTACAGTAAATGGAATTGTAGAAAAATATGCGTGAAATGTCATTTTGACAGTTCCCTCATATCTCTTATTTGTTTTAGGCAAAAGTGACCAAAAAAATACTAAATTGAGCATTATCTATACAAATAATATTTGTTTGATATTAATAACGTGCAGCAAATCATGTTGCATTTTAAATTGTAATAACAGTGGTCTGCTTTACATCAATTTTTATCCTGTTAATGAGTCATCTTATAACCAGAAAGTTTATTTTTAGTTCATAAAAGCGAGGGATTGACCGCGGTGTGTTAGCTTTTAATTATTGTATTTACAACTGAAATAAAGACTGTTTAACAGTTATGATTAGTTTTAACCATCTGTCTGTCATAAAAATTTATATTAAAGCCACAGATAATATAGTAGGTACTATACTATGCTAGTAATTATAGCTGTATAAAATTTTTTCAGTTTAGTGTTTGTAACCAAACTCCTCCGAAACGGCTTGACAGATTTGTATGAATTTTTAAGGTGTAATTTGTTAGATCTGCGAATAGGTCATAAAGTAAATTTTTTGCTGGGAGAGTAGGGTGAACCAGCAGAACAAGGATTGCCGGGTCAGCTAGCTAGTCATTTTATTTAATTTATATACCTATACCTACCTTGGTTTCATTTGTTCACGCTCCCAGAAGGATACTAAATATATTTTCTTCTTCTGTTATTCTCAGCGGTGACAATCCACCGAATTAAGGATTATAAGAATCCTGTTGTATAAAATCCGTCTTTGTTTTATAGAAATAGATTGTATCATAGAATACTTATGGATAAGAATTATTTTCAATATCCATACTAATACATACTAATATATTACAAATGCAAAAGTAACTCTGTCTGTTACTCAATCACGCCTAAACTACTGAACCAATTTTCACGAAATTTGGGATAAAAAGGACTTTTTATCCCGGGAAAATGACGCAATCCCGGAAATCCCACGGGAACGGGAACGGGTTTTTCTTTGACTGCGCGGGCGAAGCCGCGGGCGGAAACCTAGTCTATAATAAATTATTAGGTATTTCATATGTTAAATAGGTATATATACTAATATAAAACTATAATATCATCTCTATACCTATCTAAAGACTAATTCGATGTAAATATTTCGACAGTGAAAGCAAACACTGCATATTTGTCAATTAATTAACCTTATAAAAACTGGTTACATGATTCTAGCATTTTCTTTATTTATCAACGCTTCGGGTCTTTCATTTTATATTATAGCATCAACATAAAAATCTAAATAACTTCATTTCCTTTTTTCCTATGCCAAAAGTGTTTAAAAATATATTCAGAAGTTCTACAGGCAAAGTAACTATGTAGACCTACTTCAAATATTTCACACTGTATTAATACAAAATAATCATAGTGATATTTACTAGGTAACTAACATCAGTCAATAAAGAGTCAGGCGATATATAAATTAGCCCATTCTGTATTGTATAAAGGCCATGGTCATTTTCATAATACAGAAGACAAAGTAGTAAAGTGAGTAACTAACTACATACATTGAATATAAAAGTCTGATACTTAACACTTAACAGTGTTATGCAAATAAGTCAATAATTAGTGGTCGTCACTGAGACGAAGCCTTGGAAATATAGGGGATTTAATGCAAGTAGAAATCTTATCGGATTTCCTTCCGTCTGTGTCGTGGGATTTTCTTGTAATCATTGTTTGTTTGTAGCAGTTGTTTACAATATCATTACAACTAAAATTATACAAAGAAAATACGTACATATTTGAGTTTTTGCATGCATGTAATGAATAAACTCAAGGACAAGAACTCGCAGGACTTAAATTAGATATTTAGCTTTTACATATCCCAAAACAAAAGAACTATTTGCCAGTGACAGCCTCGTCAAATCAACCCGAACGTTTCGGAAATGAGTCGAATGAACAAATATACGAACTTATGAAAATTTTACTTATGTTTATTTTGATAAGCTGCTTGTTGATATCATAAATAGACGTTGGAATTATATTTATCTGTACAAATACAAAAAGGAATATAAATGCTAAGTATAAATAAGTATACTTAAAGAAGCGAAAGTATACACCACAAAAAATGACCTAAGACTAACAGCTGACGTACACCTGGGAGTCTAGATAATGATCGTTGTAATTACGTCTAATGTGGTTCATAAAGTGTTTGTGTTGTGAAAGTAAATTTTTATACATTTTTCTAAAAACTTATAATTTGCTTGTTCGATTGTTTACTTTATGCCTGCGCGATATCCACTTGAAATCAAGCATTTTTAACAAAAATAAATAATAATTTATCTGTATGCAACATTTTATTCGGATGGTAAAGGTAGTTTTTGTGTGAAAGTAATAAACGTGGAACCATCGAAAAGAGAAAATTGTAGAGCTTATTATTATTTGCCATTGTTTGATATTTACAAACCTATGTTTACAAACAAGTTATTTAACATGATTTCATTTGAACCCTTTAACACTTCTCAACAAAGTGATGTACTTACCTACAGATGTAATTCATCTGCGAATAATAGGATATGAGGACATTATATGCAGCTGTTACATCCGTCGAGCAGATGGAGCTCAAGTGATCACATACAAGACAATTTGCTAGTTGTTTATTTAAAGGGAACTATTTTATATCAACTAGGCTAACTCGTATTTCGATTTTATTAACCGATTTTAAAAAAGAAGTTCTAAATTCGACCGTATTATTTGGGTTTGTGAGAACTTGTGAATGGTGAATCGATTTTGATGATACTTTTTTTAATTGAAAGCTAATGCCTTATGGTTGGTCCCATTTAATTTTTGTTCACTTTTGACTGTTGAAAGGCAGTTTAGTTTTGGTAAAAAAATAATTATTATACTTAAGAATAATTATTATTGAAGACATCCATACTTAATATTATAAATGCGAAAGTAACTCTGTCTGTCTGTCTGTTACTCAATCACGCCTAATTACTACTGAACCAATTTTCATGAAATTTGGTATGGAGATATTTTGATACCCGAGAAATGATATCGGCTACTTTTTATCCCGGGAAAATGACGCAATCCCAGAAATCCCACGGGAACGGGAACTATGCGGGTTTTTCTTTGACTGCGCGGGCGAAGCCGCGGGCGGAAACCTAGTTCTTTATATAAACTAGAATCCGGTGATCAAAATTTGTCCTTATTCAAACGACTCTCACCTGCGTATCAAACATAAACATAAACATTAAAAAAACATTATTCGTAAACATTCATCAAACTTGCATTTTAAAATATATTTGTGACTAGCTGCGCTCCGCGGTTTCACCCGTGTGGCTTCGCTCCTGTTAGTCTTAGCGTGATGATATATAGCCTATAGCCTTCCTCGATAAATGGGCTATCTAACACCGAAAGCATTTTTAAAATGGCACCAGTAGTTCCCGAGATTGGCGCGTTCAAACAAACAAACTCTTCAGCTTTATAATATTAGTATAAATTAGAAATTGGCCATTGCGTATGAATATAAAAATTTGATAGGTATATGTCGAAACGAAAACATGTTTTTCTCAATTAAAAGTTCAAATGGGTTTGTGAAAACCTTTCGTAATACCAAAATCTAATAATAACTCTAGGTATGTGATAAAATTCATCCGTATTTGTATAGGGTCACATTTCGTACAATATATAAGTAATTAATTAAGTAATTTCTTTCTTTCTTTCTAATTATACAAAGCATGCAATATCATTGTGATTTGTAGCTTCAGTTTTTACATGATTCTTCTAATTATTAATTTAAGACATATGAATTTAACATTTTCAATAACATATTATAGATATTTACAACTAATGGTACGGGAGCTAGCAACGTTTTAAAAAAAGTCATTTTAGTGTAGTTGGGTTTTTGATATACTGTTTCTCTTGCTATTTCGGTTAGAGTCTGGGCTGTCTGGCTGGCCGCAGTGGTTGCGTTTATTAGTGCGCATCTTATCTGCACAGGAAAATATCCTTAATTTAAAGTCATTTTTTAATGCGTAATTTTTAATCTTTTGCCTTTAGATAGATCCATCAGACATAAATTTTTTATTGCAAGACGTTTTTTTCGTTGTAAAATAGGTGCCATACGCAATTTTTATTTCAAAATAACTAAAATGTCATCGAAATAAGTATAATTACATCAACATGAGTCCGCTTAAAAGGTAAGTAATAACTTTATTATTTATATTATATTATCCTTTTTTAATACTTATATTGAATAATTAGTAAACTAATATTTTTAATAAATGGTTTCATATTTATTACACTTTTGGGTATAAATATGAATTTGATGATATTTGTATTTTCTAGTGTTTGATTTTACGCGAGTATTATACATTTAGAAATTAAAGACTCGAGAAAATAATACAATGAATAAATCGCATTTAAAATACGTTAAAAAGTCTTTAATTTCTTGATGATATTTGGTTTTTATCAAGTTTACATTAACGTCATATTTGAGGTTCGTTGGGAAAAGAACGCAACATGGTAGATTGTTGCAAAAAAATTGTAAATAGTAAAATGAATATTATATATAGTATAAACTGTAACACAGTGATTACTTATCCTTCACGGGGACTCATCTTGATAGAATTTCACTTATTTCGATGACATTTTAATTATTTTAAATAAAAAATCGCGCCTGGCACCTATTTAACAACGAATAAAACGTCTTGCAATAAAAAAATTATGTCTGTTGGATCTATCTAAAGGCAAAAGATTAAAAATTACGCGTTAAAAAATGACTTTAAATTAAGGATATTTTCCTGTGCAGATAAGATGCGCACTAATAAACGCAACCACTGCGGCCAGCCAGACAGCCCGGACTGTAACCGAAATAGCAAGAGGAACAGCATATCAAAGAACCAACTATACTAAAATGCTCACTTGTCAACGTTGCTACCTCCTATACGATAAGCTGACACATCATTACATAGCAGATTTCCTTCGATGAGTTCATCACTACCAAAGTTACACAACAAACAACTTAATACCGATTACTATGAAATACTAGCTGTTGCCTTCAGCTTCGCCTGCGTGGAAACGATAAATTTTCAGGGTACGAACTTTCATCCCCTATTGTATCCCCTTGGTGGTTGAATTGATCAAAATCCTTTCGTAGCGGATGCCTACGTCCTAACCTGCCTGCCAAATTTCAGCCCGATCAGTTTAGTGGTTTGGGCTTTGCGTTGATAGATCATTATAATGTAGTGATCTATCAACACAGGGCACATGTACGTAAATGCGACTTTTCAATAAAGTTTTTAATTAATTCGCCCTTTCTACTTCAATTACGTGTGAAAATGTATGCAGAAGTGCCTTATTTTGTTGTGCTATCTCCGGAACGAAGCAAGATAGAATATTATTAAAAATATTGGCAGGTGCGCCTTTTTTCCTGATACCGGCAATATATATAACTCAATTTCAGAAAAAATGTTAGATGCGCCTTTTCAACTAAGGGCCGATTTTTCAATCCTTGGTTAAAATTTATCCGTCCAATAAAGTATTACACAAACATTTTAAAATGTCACCTGTAAACTGTCATATATATACGGACAATTAGAATACATTTTTGAAATGGTAGTTTAATACGTTATTCGATGAATAAGTTTTAACCAAGTATTGAAAAATCAGCCCTAACGGGGGCAGAATTATCAGTTAGTCACCTTTGAGTATTATATATTTAGATTCATTGATGATCATCCTTTGGCTTTATTCGTGGTAACAACCATGGTTGATATCGACAACTTTTAAACTTATAGTTTTTATCAAAGTGTTTATAATATGAAGGTGGCCTCGATTCGACAGCTCTAAAACTGTATATCTATCTACCCTTTTAGAGTAATAAATTGCGAACAATGTTTCATGGGATTATTTTATCCCTTTTCAATACAGTTTCAAGTCAGTGAGCGCAGTTGGCGAAGCCAAGCTTTTGGTTCTTTTTAATTCATTCATTTTTCAAGTTTAATAGATGCACCTACGTAATATTTATTTTTATGACCATATTTTTACCATTCTTAATAGCTAACTTTAGCTCATTCAGTGAGTCGTTGACTTGAAAATAATTATGGTTATAGCTGTACAATTTAGTTTTTCAAGTTGCTGTACAATTATTTTATTTTCTTGCGATTTATTTTTGTAGTTTATTATTTTCAGACCCTCGGGCCAGATATGGGCGTTATAATTTTAATTAATTAAGTTCTATTCCATTAGATTTACTCTTGTAGTAATACATTTAAAATTAAAAGCACACTTTTGAAGTCGGTTAAAATATTATAAGTTATTTGGTTACTGGTTTCCATAACACAAGCGAAAGCTTATGGGATCAGATCGTGCCGTGTGTGAAAATTGTCCCGAAATATTCATTTATTTGGTAATACCCAATTTTGTATACAAATATGATATGTAAGATATATCTAAGAGTAAATATTGCTGCCATAATGCTTTCTTTAACAAGGGAAATGAAAGAGTTCCGCTGCGTGGGTTGGAGATAGTGATTGGATTTACGAGTTTGTCGTGTGATGAATCTTCATTCTTCTTTTAATAAAACACTATTAGGTATGTAAGTGTAACGATAATAGCACTAGGCTTAGCATAAACCCATATTTAGTTGGCTCAAACTAAAACTTAAAAAATAGAAGATGCAAGAAAAGTTTACGAAGAACGTTACGTGTTTGAAGTTTCGCGTTATGATAAAAAAAGACGTGTCAGAAGTGAAACCTTTTCGGCAAGATTCAAATATACCAAAATCGCCTTACTCTATCGCACGTGACAGAACAGTCATGACGCGACTTTGATATTTTACTCTCAGCGCGCCTAAAGAAGTTTCACTTCAAAAAATTGTCTTCTGGACTAGCTGATGCCGTTTAATCTACCAAGAAAAACAATACCCATTTAACCAGCCGAAAAACTATGATTCTCAATTCGTAGTCATACGTCTAATAGTAACTAGTTTTCCACGTGTTCCAAGCATTAGCGCCTCATTAAAAATAATAAAAAGCATACAATATCAGCACGGTGCAGTAATTTTTCCCAGCTTCCGCTTGCAGTCCGGATAAAAGGATTTATATATAGAGCTAGGAAATGACCGTCGTTAATTTTATTATGTCTCTACATGGTGGTGTGTTTTTGTCGAGTGTTTATACTTTATGGTGTGTTTTTATAAAAGCCTGTATGTATTCGCCTTAGACATTCGTACGAATACGCATCGTAGTTATTTATTTTACAAACAAACAAACAGAAATTGTAGCCATAAACACGACTCGACCATCACATTAAAAATAAACAGTACAAGTCAAAAAATGTTACCTATAAAATTAAAATAAACATACGCAACGAATAACCTTCCGCCTTTTGTGAACCAACTTGAATTATTCTAAATGCGAAAGTAACTCTGTCTATCTATTACATTATCACGTTTAAACAACTGAACCAATTCTAATGAAATTAGTAAGAGTAAAACTAAACTTAAGGAATAAATAAAGGTTTTTAAATCAAGAAAACAAAGCTTGATTCGAGTGAAGTAGGGGATAAAAATGTGCGTGTCTCGTTAAGTGCACGCAAGCGAAGACTTGGGAGAAAAGCTAGTTACCTTCAAGTTACAAATAATAATTATCGATTACTTGTTAGTTATTTGACATAAGAAAGTATAGTAGAGATTAGTTTAGAGATTGATCAAAACGATTTATAACTAAGGGGCCAGAAGACGGTTATCAAGCCTTGACACGCAAACGTTGATTTGTTTTAAGGGCTATCAATTCGTATCTAATGTTATATTTTTTACCTTATAAGTATAATTGATATTTTATTAATTAATATTATTCAACATTAAATAGCGAAATTGAAATGTATTCAATACTTTAACTACCTACATAATTACATATTACAGCAACATTTATGACTTATAATAGAATTAATAGATTGTTTGAAATCTGAAAATCTAAGCTGAAGATCCTTCAATCTAGAGAAATATAATAAAAAAATATCGTTTCTCTACTTTTTCCAGTACAGAAACTTGTTAAACACATTTATAATTATTATTTATTAGCTTAGAAATAAATTATGTATTACGTTATTGTTATTAGTTTAACGGTTACATTGTATGATTTTTCATAATTATTATGTTAATAATGTAACGGAATAAAAACGTGATGAGTAATCATTTGAAATGTTTATTATTTATTCTTATATGTGTACAATGTTTAATAATAGAAACTGGGGTTTAATTTTTTTATTTGTTTTTATTTAATGTTTTATTTATTTTGTTTTCAGGAGCTGATGTTGTAGTCTACGGTTTTATTTGCTTCGAGTTATTTTAAGTTTTCTTCATGGTAGCCACTTGTGAGTTTTTTTTTATTTTGCTTTTTTATTTTATTTTTTTTATTTGTTACTAACCATTAATTTTGTAATGATTTATTGCGGTTTTATAAATTTGAATATTTATTTTATTTAACCGTTCTGTTTTAACATAAATGTATTATATTATAAGTATTATTATTTCAACTATATTGTAATTTCTAACAATATATACAATAGGCATGACGACAGTATCCATAAATGATCATATTAGTGTTTTCAAGGGAAAATGTATACTAAATAAATTAAATATAGTGACTTAAAAATCTAAAAAACATTAAGATTAATGAGATTATCAATAAAATAAAACATTGAAATTCTGCAGTTGGCCATTTTGACTAAAACACGCGTGACGTCACGTTTAAATAAACAACTCACGTCAGATGTATTTTGTTGTTATGAATAGGTATGTTGAGAATACGCATTTTTATTTATTTTCTTTTGTTTCACGTATGCTTTATCGACTCAGAACAGAAATATAATTGCGAATTCACAATACGTGGTTTCGTTATTTAATTTTCTTCGCAATGCGTACAAATAATTACGTATTTACTAAAGAGTGACGTCACACCTACGCCATGACACCTGTGAGCTGTTTTGGCACAGTTTATAAATATTTTTTGAAAAATCGCTTTTATCTTCGTTAAATTTAAGTATATTACCGAAATATAGGGTTTTTCTTGTATAGTAAACGTATACACACATTATGGAAGAGGATTTCAAAATCTTTCGTCATGCCTATTCTCAGTCACTGAAAATAATAGAAACAATACTTAATGCAAGTTATACAAACTTCGTAACTAATTATAGTCTTTTATTCAAAAGTAATTTATTCTTTTGAATAAATGACTATAATTAGTTATTAATAAACTGGTTCTATATGGAGACTAAAAAAGAAATCAATACTTAACTACTATAAACTTAATAAGCAATACATACGTTATTTAACAAGCTATTTCCAAGTTCACTCTACTAAAATATTCAAGTCAATCGATTCCGATTATTTCTAATCTCACGTACAGCCTTCTATATCTATCTACCTTCATGTGTCAAACTGACACACCTATCTCCGTACCATGATGTCTTAAAGCAATAATATTTCCAGAAAAGAAAAATGACAGCGCTATACAGGGTTAGTTTTCAATGACCAGCCAAAATTTAAAATTAAGATCTAGATATTAAACCAAAGGTACATTTGAAACATTATTGTCGAATAAAAAAAAAATAGCATTCATTTGAAATTGTCTTAAAAATTTCCTAAATCGTAAACACCGCCAGAATCAATGCACTTGTGTGCGTGCGCGCATTGCCAAATTTATGTGTGTGCTAACTTCTACCTATCTAGGTTGTTGAACTGAATTGTGCTTTTGTAATGTCTACACGTTCGCTTTTTAGTGGTGGGCAGGAATGAAAATATCTAAATTAAAAAAAAAAACGTTTTTTTTTCATTAGACCCTAGAGATAACCCTGTATAGGTCGTCTAGCGCCATCACTTTTCAACACTGGTAATAATACTGCTATCAGACATCATGGAAACACACCTGAACACCTTGACCGGAATTCCAATCCAGGACAACGCCTACTCTGAAACCTATATGTTATTTACTTTATGGTGACATAGGAATCATGGAATCAATATGGCCGATCACTTCTTGTTAATGCGTTGTGTTCTATAGTTTATGGTGTACGAAATTTATGGTGTTTTGGGTTTTAGTAGCGATTTTCACTTGGTGTTATGGTAACTGCTTGTGTGAAATTAGAGTCATATTAATGTGATGAAGGATTTGGGTAATAAATCTTGTGGGAGGAATATATTTGTAAATGTACGAATCATAGTTTCAGGTATGATTAAACTGTAATCTCCTATACACTTTTCTGTCTTTACAGGGTGGTTCTAAATTACGTTGACAAATTTCAAAATAATAAATTTCAAAAATGGGACATGCTGCGTTGCTTTTGTTTTTTAATTATTATTTTCACATGTTTTGTCGCCAACTTAACGTTATTTGTGAAGAGAATAAATTAAAAATTAGTCATTTTTTACTATGTCTGCTCAACGAGGTGCAATAATATCCTTATATGAGGCTGGTAAGCGGCAGCACGCGATAGTGTGACTTCTCAGTGTCAGTCGGCAGTTAGTTTTTTCTGCTATTAAACGCTACGATGAGCTTGGCCATCTTGATGACCATCTGGGAAGAGGCAGAAAAAGAACTGTAAAGACGCCTTGGCTTCGATATATCGTCAAACAAAGATAGACCCGCAATTCACAAGCCCAGGTAAGAAAAATGGCTCGAGATTTAGATGTAAGTCATTCAACGTTACAACGAGTTGTTCAAAATGAGCTCAAGTTAACAGCATACAAGCTGCGAAAAGCGCAGCGGTTGAATGATAAAAATAAAAAAATACGCCTTGAAAGATGTCGCTTACTGAAAGCGCGCTCCGCTGGTGAAGCGCGGAAAAATATTTTTTTCATCGATGAAAAAATTTTTCAGATTGAACAGTCTCGTAACCGCCAAAACAATAGAGTTTACTCTTCTTGTCGCCTTGGAGCCACAGCAATTATCCCCCATCGGCAAAGACCGGATTCAGTCATGGTTTGGCGTGGCATTTGCTCAACAGGCAAAACTCCTCTCGTTTTCGTAAAAAAAGGTGTGAAAATGAATCAAGAAATATACCGACGCAATATTTTAGAGAGTGTAGTTCTTCCTTGGAGCCAGTAGCACTTCGGTGACCAACCGTGGACTTTTCAACAGGACTCTGCTGCATCTCACAGGGCCTCAAATGTGCAGTAGTGATGTATAGACCATTTGCCAGAGTTCATAAGTTCCAAGGAATGGCCTCCATTTTCATCAGACATTAATCGAATGGATTTCAGCGTATAGTCAACTCTAGAGGTGAGGGCCTGTGCAACATCACACAGAAGTGTAGACGCGCTGAAGGTAACACTTACTCGTGAGTGGGACAAAATATCTGAAGAGCAGGTACGGATAATCGTCGAAAACTTCAGAAAACGTTTAAGCCTTTGTATTAAAGCTAAAGGTGGTTATTTTGAAAATAAATAGATATTTACATTAAAATAATACTGTATTTTTATTATAAAGTAGTCATCGATATACTGTGTATTAGAAAAATAAAATAAATCGTAAAATAAGTTGTCAACGTATTTCAGAGCCACCCTGTGTAAGATCTATTTTAACATACACAAAACGAATGGAGGCTAGTAACTAGTATTGCGGAACATAAAAAATAAATCAGATAGACATAGACTTCTGGGTGTATAATTGTATGACTTCTTTCTCTTATTAAAATGATATCTTACTCGGTAAACAAAATATTATTAAAGCTCTGTCGGAAACCATAGTTAAACTTTTGGAGGTTAGTTGATGCGTAATTCAGAATATGTTGTGAAAGCTATATACAATAACGGTCTTACTAATAAAATGTTACCCATTCGCTATGCAATGTATTAGTTATTGCAATAACCTGTCTTGTTTTTATGATTGACGTTTCATGTGAGCAAGAGCAGGACACAGCTATGGTAGAAAATGGTAGAAATTTATCCACTGTTTAACTTTTTATTAGTAAGGCCGTCAGCTAGTAACTAAAAAGCAAATTATTCACGAATGTAACTTGATAAAAATTTAGGCATCTATAAAAGCGAGCGAGCTCAAAATAAAGCAAATTGAATTAGTTAGTCTAGAGCCAAGCGTTTTCCAACAAACAGAAGTGTCCCATAGGGCTGCCAGACAGGATTCGTCCTAATTCATGAAGTATTGATTAAAATGTAGGGCACATCTCAACTACCTACTCCTCGGATTTCTGCCAATCTTGATTGAGACAAGGGCAGGAAATCTATATACTTTATATTTCCTGCCAATGTTTAAGCTGAAAAGATTGTTTGTTTGTTTGAATACGCTAATCACCCATTTATTGAGGAAGGCTATAGGCTAAATATCATCACGCTAAGACCAACAGGAGCGGAGCAATGCGGGTAAAACGGCAGGGCGCAGTAGTATATTATAGTCCACAAGTATGTGGGAATATAACTATGTATTCCATTCAAAGTTGTTGAGACCTAAGACTGATACGACCAGAGAAAGATTAACCGCTGGACAGATAGATCCACATCTCTTATGACGCACGATAGGTACATACAAACACCACCACATACAAAATACTGCTGAGTGCTGACAGAATATAAAAAATATGCCTACAAAATGCTTATCGAACATAGTTATTTAACTTCAAATAGCTGCGTGTTTTACAATCGCTTCATCTAAATTGATTGCCTGAAAGCAACGTAAAAGGTAAAATTTAATACAAATGGCAAAATAAATCTTACTTTAAAGCAAAACATTTTTATAACGTGATTGTTTTAGAATAGGTAATTTACATTAAGGTTTAAATCCTGCTTCTCCTAATAACTCCCACATCCCACTTATATCTCTATATTTTAAAGCATTTCTCATATTATATTCTAGACTTAGTATACCTATCTCGCAGCCCTAATCCCACTTGACATCGTATAATGTACAAACGTCGACATTTAAGGGATGATACGCAGTGTGATGGGATTAGAGGGAAATTAAATAGGTATTTCAATTTGTATTCGAAATTGGTTTTTTATGTCAGATGGAAAATGTTTCAATTTAAATCACGTGTTGTTTAGGTTTATGGAATTGGCACAGAACCACTCATCTGTCGAACACAGATTTTCATGCCTACAATTTTAACTTCGCTGACAGGAAATAAATATTTGCCCAATAAATATCTATGATAATATTTGATGTAGGTCGATTTTATTGCAGGAAATATGTCCCTTTTTCCCTTCATAATATATTCACAATTTTTGTTCAAAATACTATATATTATATATTCTTAATGGCCACTTGTTGTTGAGTAACTTAAACTTGAAAAGAGTAAAATAGAGAATGGAAATAAAAGGCATGGCCAGCATGCGATAACGCACACGCGATCAAACCCGCGGAATTCTAGTAAACTAATTTATTGCAGATTAAAAAAAAAAAAGATTTAATTCGGGTATTTAGCAAACACCTTGGCAAATACATTTGTTGAGATTTCAAAATGCCTTGTTGCCATAGCAACACTTCCGAAGCGGGCAAGGTCGCGTCGCCGGCGGTTACGCAATACTGTTTTTTGAATATCCAATGTTATTTTTTTAATGTTGTGTCGACTTTCTTCGTGTATGGAAGCAAATTACCTCATTATATTGAAGGATTCCGTATTATGAAGAGCCCAAGGGTAGTACAAAACGGCGTAGGGTGTCAAGAGCAGCTGGTTGCCATAGCAACGCTTCCGAGAATTCCAAGGCCGAATGCGTTGCGTAGTTCAATATTCCTGTTGCTATTTATCTTATAAAACGAATAAGGTATTTGGAAACCGGAAATTGTTGGAATTTTATACCCTTTTGTGTTTACCCTTTTTGGTATAATAGGATGGTACATATGTTTAATCGAAGGTAGGCAATATAAGAATTAACAACATAGTACAGTGTGAAGAGGACCATGGAAAATAAAATAAACGTCCCCTCATAGGAAGCTCGTGTCCCAGCATTAGGATCGTATGCATGGGCTGATGATAAATAATAAAAATTATTTATTGACATAATTACACAGGTCTAAATAATGAATCCTTTGGCTCCCGAACTAGTTTTAAACTGTGTCTCAGGAGCCAGAGGCTTCTCCCAATATTGATCATAATATTATGTCTATAAACTAAACTAAAAGCTCTAAAATAACAAAATTAATGAAGAGGTAAGTTAAATTATTACGTAAGCGCATTTGTGTATCTAATGATGATGATGATGATAATATTACCACTTATCCGTTTACCAATAAATTATTATTATTCTCTGCGTATTCCTTTTCAAATGTTGTTTTGGCGTTACAAATATTACTTATCAGAATTATTGTCGTCAGTTGGAATACCCTTAAACAAATTTAATTATAATATACTAGCTTTCCGCCCGCGGCTCCGCCCGCACAGTCAAAGAAAAACTCGCATAGTTCCCGTTCCCGTGGGATTTCCGTGATAAAACCTATCCTATGTCCCGGGATAAAAAGTAGCCTATGTCCTTTCTCGTGTATCAAAATATCTCTATACCAAATTTCATGCAAATTGGTTCAGTAGCTTGATTGAGTAACAGACAGACAGACAGAGTTACTTTCGCATTTATAATATTAAGTATGGATTTGCTCATGTCTCAATATTTCATCACTATCATTAATCTAAAATTTAATACCTTCAGGTAGATACAGGTCATTCCTCCTGACCTTTTCTCGTATCTAAATCCTTACATTCAAACGGACCCCAATTCTAATAAAGGGATGCTTCAATTATAGGGCAAAGACCTTGTATTATAAAGATTATTATTTCGATTGTTCGTAGGTACCCCTGTAACGGTTCGTTCACATGGAAAGGAAGTCTCAGGATTTGAAAGCAAATTTGTGATGTTATTGCGTTTACGAACATAAAAGAGAAATTTATAAAACGGTGTAAGAAATTGCTTGTTTATATTTATATCGATTAACTAATGACAAAATTCTAATTATTCAAGGTAAAAAATGCCATAGAAATAAAGACATTTAACGGATTTTAAATGTATTGACCTTGGCAATGGCCAAGAAAATACAATGCACAGTCTACATCTAAACATATCAGGAAGCTTAAATTGCATAAGTGCGTATAAATAACGGTTGCTATAAATTTCCTCTCCAATAAAATCGGCGAGACATCTAGAAACCTCATAAAATCCTTCACATACAAAATTGCGAACATCCCTTTCGATATATTCAAGAGTCGATACCCAAGTGTAAAAATATAGTTTCTAATCTTAATCTTAGAAGCCATAGCAACAAAAAAAGCTCCTAGAAACTATGAACACAAAGAAATATATATCATAGACAGTTAATTAATATACAGTACATAAAACTTGTAATAATAATAACCAAGTATCGAGATATCGCCCATCAAAAAGATATAAGATTAAAAACAGCTTAACAAAAATAAAGAAGATAAAAATCTGCAATATCGCGTCCACTTCACTTGAAGTAATTAAGAGTTTATTTTATAAAGCATCTCACGGTAACAACCCAGTGTGGAACATGATCGCTCTAACCATAGTATAGGTACTGTATATAAAGAGAAACGTAAGTTATCTTCGAACAAAGAAACATCGCGCCGTTTGTATGTACGCGTTCATGTACGTACGCAAGCTTGATGCACGCACACAATGCTGCTCGGTTCCTACTCATGGACCGGTCTTATGAGGGCCGCGCCATTGCTGTGAGCGGGAGGTGTTCGTTTATACAATTATTTAAAAATCAATGTAACAAGTGATAACCCTGCTTCTCGCGAATTTAGTTACCGTGCGCTCCTCAACACCGGGGGTCGGCCTACTTCTCTCTTTATACTATGGTCTAACCCAGATTCACACAAATAAAAAATTCACTCACTTTCAATTTTACATCTTGTTAAGTTTTACGACTTGTCTCACAGTGGACGTGTTCAATCAAACATTTTATGACGCGTCCTGATAAATTATTTTGTACCGGTTTTTACGAGCTCGTAGACAAACAATGTATTCTAATTTGTTGGGGATAGAATTTTGTCAGTGTCGTTTTAGTCAATGTAGTTCAAATGAATCTATGAATTTTGGAAGACATTAGAAAAGTAGTGATGCAGTCACGTTTAAGAGCTTTCTTAGACAATGTCCACCCTACCAAACTTGTTACGATTATATAAATAATATCTAGCTCCAAACACGCTCCTACATATCTTAAAGGAGAACTCAATCAAATTAAAGACGCTTGTTTACTAACACAAATACTTTCTACACCTCAATTATCTGATGAGACAGTAGCTGCTCTAAAAAGGAGTCATCATCCAATAGTTTGGAATAGCAACAACGGCCAATCACATTGCTCACAATGATAAAGACAAAACTAATGCGACAAAAACATAACCAATAAAAATTGTGATTTATGAAACCATTCGAAGCCTCATTGTGGTTGTAACGACTTACTTGCCTCTAGATCTCGTTACAAATTGTGATGAAAAAGTAATAAAGTTGTTGGTACGCCGCCGCGTCATCTTGTTTCCAACTAGCTACTTACAAAGTTTCTTACTGCTTTAATGTCTTTACTTCTTGCTACTTTATTTTGTACGAGTGCTGTAAGACAGGCCGATTTAAGTTCGCCAGATTGTCTAAGGGTTTAATGAAAGGCCTCCAATTTCGTAACAAATCAAAAATAGAGATAAAGACATGAGTTGTAGTACTTTTGTTGATGATTCAGTAGCTGATTTTAAATCTTAAATCATCACAGTTAGCAATGAAAATGTTATAACTAATTTCAATGAACCATTTGGCTTTGATAATTATGATATTAAGGTTGGAGTTAATAATACACACTTCTCGCTCAAGCAAACTACATTTCAAAGAAATGAAAAGGAAAAGGACAGAGTTAGCTAACGTCCCATTATTATATAACCTTGTCCTAAAGTGGTGTCCCTAAAGTTTATAGACATAAGTTGCAAGGGTACTTCCAGACTTGGACCATTACTTTGGCCCGTCGTTGACACAGGCTGTTTTTAATTAAAACTCCTTCATTATTGGTCGCTTTGATAAATCAAGTTTAAATTTGAATATTGTCGAATTGAATATTGAAGTGTTAGTAAGTCGAGAAAATGAGATAAGAAATGCTGAAGCATACACAATGTGAGTGCTCGACGTTATCATAGAGAAAATGTGTTTCTTATGAAAATAGGAGACTGAAATTACCTTCTTAGAAGAGAGATAGAATATTATATGCTAGAGAAAAATTTATAAGTATTATTTTTGGTCAATCTATTTTCAATAAAGAAGGCGTATTTTCTTCTCGCAGGCAAATAAAAACAATAAAATAAGTCAAGAAAATAAAATTAGTTTACGAGACCGTTGTCGCAGGGACGTGGTTGTCCGTTAAAATTAAATTCGACACGCCAACTGGGGTTTATTTCTGTTGTTGGAAATTCGGATAAACTACATATATGAGAAATATATAACTGACTGTATTCAATGTAAGTCCTATTTATAACAATATATTTATTTATTCACACACACATCAATTACCTTTACAGGATTAATCCAATGCGGTACTGACTAAAACTAAAATCCTTATACATATATTAAAACGAATACTTATACTAAAAACTTAAACTTATAAACTTACAATCTACTAAATGGACAAACAATGACAATATACACAATCCAATAATAAAAATACAATCCAATAATAAAAATACAATCTAAAAAATAATAAATTAATAACAAATAATATAAAGAAGAACCTTTGATAATTCATCCAACTTGCATGTAAATATGTCCACCCTAATATAGACTTTATCACTAAAGATAACTAAGAAAAACTGTTACATTAATGCCGGATGGCTTACATTCAGCAAAGCAGTTTGCTGATATTCAAGATAGAAGTTATAAATATGCCTCTATATTTCATTTCCCAAAAAAATTGGGTATACTTTTCATCCACCCCGACTTTGTAATTATTGACTAATCCTAAAAACTAAAAATAAGTTATGAGTTTGTAAAATTGCTTCGAGACTCTTAAAATAGGTAGTTTTAGAATATTTCGCCAATACAATCTAATTATATTTGCAGCGACTTAGTATCCTGATCATTTATTTATTACTAGCTGTACTCCGCGGTTTCACCCGCATTGCTCCGCTCCTGTTGGTCTTAGCGTGACGATATATAGCCTATAGCCTTCCTCTATAAATGGGCTATCTAACACCGAAATATTTTTATTTTTCAAATCGGACCGGTAGTTCCTGAGATAAGCGCGTTCAAACAAACAAACATACAAACTCTTCAGCTTTATATTATTAGTATAGATAACATTATAACATTAATCCAGCATAAAATCCCGTTACCTTACATTTCCTCTATAACAGTTTATCGTTCAGATTTAGACCGGAATTCATTAAGAATAACTAACCAATACAACTAAAGACGAGACAAATCTCGGAAGTGTATTTCTATAAATAATAATTAACTCCACACGGCACACCTAGTCTTTCAACGCGGTAAAGGTAAGGCCTATCGATCGCTCGTGTTTTGTCACGCAACCCTTCCATATTTTATACTTTATACATTGCTATTTCGTTTAAAGTGGAATACATAGCTTGCTTTGGACACGAAGCTTTTAAAAACTTCAAGTTTGAGCCATAGTTTTAGAGCGGTTAGAATGTTCTGGAAAATGTGAAAATCGGTTTAAAGAATTCTAAAAAGATGCTCTTTCATGTCTATTTTTGTTCGCGTTTAACTGTTTGGGAATATTTTATACCACATTGATATATTTGTTTGTTATATAGCATTGTTATTTTAATACTATTTAATTCCTGATAGCGCAGATCTACGGAGTTTTTTGAAAGGAGAATCCTTATTCTTCTTCTTCTTATTCTTTCTTATTCTTTCTTCTTATTCTTAGTCCTGTTCGAGAAAAGGTTCTCGAACAGGAAAATTCTATTAAAAATATTGTTAGGAGCTTTTTATAGTTCAATGGTCCATGGCAAATAACGGGGTTTTTGTGATAATATCATTTATGCATAACATTGTAAATGTAAATTAAAATACGTATTATACGTGTACGTTATTTACATATTTTTGACTAAAAACTACCATCGTACCGGATTAATGGCTTTTAAAGTAGATTAATATGTTATAGTGTAATTATAACAGAAATCTAGGTCACTTTTTATTTATATTAACGATTTAAATTATACAATGTGGTAGAAAAACAAGAGTTTAGTCTGTTAAAACTCTGCTTCTAATAAAATGTTCATCACGCGATCATTGCCTGTCCATTGACCGTAACAATCTTCAATTAAACTTTAAATGCTTGTTACATGTCATTTGTTAGAGGATTTAACATTAGATGTTGGTATTGATTAATTTAATTATGCAAATATATAGGGAAAATATTTGGATGATATAAAATATATGAAAAAAGTGCGTGAGAAGTGAAACTTCTTTGGCATGATTCAAAGATAATAAAATCGTCCCCTTACTCCATGACGTGACGGTATTGCCTTAAAATTTTACTCTCAACGCGCCTAAATAAATTTCACTTCAAAAATACTACCTTATAATCACCAATAAGTAACGATGTATTCGGAACCTACAATGTATCAAAAACATCAATAGGATAAGTTATGAGCAAATAAGTTTAAGGTCTATCAAATTACTGGAAGGACAAAATTACTTTTCAGATAGTTTCTTCTCGATTCTCCGTAGAAGAAAATTTCTGAAAGGTAGATTCATAGATTTTCTTTACGGAGATGTATCAATCTTTTCTGTCTTATGAGATCAATTCATTTTCCTTAACCCAGAATACTTCGGTTCAAGGCTCACGTGATAAGCACTAAACCATGGAAGTGGCTTATACGTAAATTGGTAATTTTTTTTAAATCTATAGAATATAAAAGAGCAATATAGAAGCGAAAGACCCAGAATCCGGCCTTACCATAATTCTCTTTAATATTTTCCTTAAAAAAGTAGATCAAACCTAAAAACTTAATACTCAATTATACTACTCCCTGACCCGCGAATAAATAGCAAATATGTACGTACGGGCTGTTGAGTCGGAACTCGGAGCGATACAGTTTGGTTAATTAACTTTTCAATTAATACGAGCCGGGAGCACTCAGCTTGTTGAATATTTTGTTACTCGATTGCTATGGTAATGACGTGAACTGGTTTTCAGTAATATTAAATGGAGTGCAATCAAAGAGAGTGTCCTGGCCACAGGTAAAATGCCTGTGTTATAGTGTCTAGGAGCTTAGTTGTCTCTAGTTATACTGTCCAGACTGTATTGTTTTCTTTCTCTATTGAAAGAGAATTAAGGAGGAGTGCAAATTGAATTGCGAAAACCCGTTCTTCTAATGTCAATTACAAGATTTAGGTCCCTAAGGAAATTTAAAGCTGAATTTTCGTATCATTTTGAAACAGTTGTGTACTTAACTAAAGCTTTATTTTTCGAGAAACGATGCAAGTTTTTGCCTCGCATAATTTTTTGCTACTTCGCCTACATTAAAAGTATTGGCAATCAAGGTTGATTCTTACATAAATTACGCTAATAGTAAATGGCCTAGCATTCATTACGAAGCACTATATTATATTGGTTTTATGTAATAACCTGCCCGATTTTATCACGATAAATCGTCCATAGTGCAGCCCTTGGGGGCCGGAAATTATACCCCGGGGATATCGGTAGTCCTACGTAATTGGACTGAAATGACCAGGGTTTTTTAAATTTAGAGTCATGTGAAATATGTGTTACAAGCTTTTAGGTTCTTTCTTTTAAATTTCAGTATTGTAGGCTCTATGCAATATAGAGTTGTAAATGCATATATGGGTCGCTTTTTATTTGTTTAATGGATACCTACAGTTTTAAAAAATCCTTCCAGGGTCTAACAAACTTTGACTCTTATATAAGAAAGTTGCTGCTCCCCGCGGTTTAACCCCCTTGGCTCCTCTCCTGTTAGTCTTAGCGTGATGATATATTATAGCCTTCCTCGATAAATGGGCTATCTAGCACCGAAATAATTTTTCAAATCGGACCAGTTGTTCATGAGATTAGCGCGTTCAAACAAACAAACAAACTTCTCCTAAGAGCACTTTTGAATCGTCATAGCTTAGTTTTACCAATTACTACCGATTCAGATTAGCATATTATAAGGTAACGCTTAATCGAGATATGAATTCAATTTATTTCTTGGAGTCCATGAAATACTTAGTGTATAATTATAGGAATTCCAATATCATTTACATATAACCTCTTTAGTCTATTTTAGTTTTTCCTTTATATTTAAAATAAATTTACTTCATATGTGCAGCAATGAATATCCATAATTGGAAGGAACGCAAGGCTAAAATGTCGATAACCTTCTAAGATTCTGCTAATTAGATTGGATTGCTAATGTTTTGTTATGTAGTTTATTTTGGGCATGTATGACTTTTAAGTTACAATTATTTATGCAGCTTTTGTTTGGGCTGATTTTTCAATCCTTGGATAAAACTTATTCGTCGAATAATGTATAAAACTACCATTTTAAAAACGTATTCTATAAATTGTCCGTATTTGACAGTTTACGTGACATTTTAATACTATCGTGTAATACTTTATTGGACAGATAAGTTTTATCCAAGCATTGAAAAATCGGCTCTAAATAATCCAACAAGAATCCAACAATCTATTTCACTTCATAATGAAAGTTATTAAATGAAAGAAAGTCCTGCATAAAAAAATCTACGAATAAAAATATGTTTTTAATTAATCTCTAAATAGTTAACTCCCTATCAATTTTATTTGATTTTGCAGTTATGAAATATGAGAATACAATTTTGTTTAAAAAGATAAAAAGTATTATATTACTAACTTATATGATATTGAAATTTCTAAACTAATACATTTCTACAATATCAATGAGATAAAATACATGACCACGAAAGGTCAAGTAATACAAAAAGTTGTAACAAGCTTAAGCATACAGAACTAGGTCTTTGTTCCGGCTTTTCCCGGTTTCAGAATAGAAGAAAATTAAATTCGTGTATTTATACTTTATAGCTTATTTCTACCAGCTATACCAAACTTATTATGTTCTTAGGACTAAAGAAGAGTATTTTACAGGTATACAAAATGAATAGACGTGACATTGATTGTGAAAATTCGCACATTACCTTAATATTAAATAGTAACACATACATAAGAGTACCTAAATCTATACAATGAAAGCAACCTAACAAATCTTCACCTGGCCGTAAGCCTGTAAACTCGAACAAAAGAAAAAGGTTGGCTACATTCGTAGTAATAATTTTCTCTCCGTTTTCTTGGGAATAAGTGGGTCTGGAATAAATATCACTTCGTGACATTGTCGCAAATTTGTTTTTGAAAATACGATCAGATTTCTATGAGTAAGGATTATTTTGGATGTTAAAGTTTGTAAGTATATATTTATTGAATTTATATTTTTGGTTTTACGGCATTCAAATGCTTTATAAATATAAATTTATAAAGAATAGAAAAAATTCGATCACGAGGCGGGACTCGAACCCGTATCCTTTCGCGCCATTCTGGCGGGTCACGAGTGGCTGAGTTGGTCATGCATCCGCCCGGATTACCTACGTTTAGTACTTATAACCTTATTGAATGAATAGAAGTATTCATTTAGGGTAAACCTGTATTATCAATGGCATAATAGATCCGTTTTTACGTTCAAGCCTTTATTTAAAAAAAAAAAAAAAAACATAAAATCAAGTTAACAATATATGTACGTATTTTCAAAAGGCACATAAATAAACAAAGCTTTTATTGAATCAAGTTATACAAAGAGTCGTGCGACCTCTGAAAGGTTACAAGGAATTACATTGGCCTCCACTACCTAACGTTTCCTTTCATACATTATTTAATTGACTTGATAGTTGATACACTATCAAAATTAAACCTTTATAATTCAAAAGTGATGAGTATCTACGTGCCTTTATGTTTTGAGTTTTATAAAGAATACATGCACATTGTAAATTGATTTCTCTTTTAGCATCCAAAATAATAAAACTCGACGAAACGACAACACAGAAAATTATGTCTGGAATATCGACACATATAAAATTATTTTATCATCCATTATAATGAATTAAAACCATATACTTATTTAGGGTCTTAAAACTTTATAGATTGTTCAGGATAATTATTTAAACTATGCTGTAAATAATAAAACTAACTTTAATATTTCACGCATCAAAAAACGTCTTGCAAATGTTATCCAAATATATTACACGTTTATCAAGACCCTTCAGGTAAAGGGCTTTATCGTAATGCCTTCAACGTTCATGACATTGGGCGTACAGTCTCCGAAGGTCGTTTGCTCACGCGATACGATGATATTCGGTCATTTGGCTACGGAACTTTGCAAATGACCTGGTACTAGTTTTGGCTTACGAAACCCTATGCATAGGTTGCAAGTTCGTGTAAGCTAATATGCAGATGGGTTTTTTCAATATATGATATTTGAAAATCGTACAAAAACACTTTGGAAAACCTTTTGTATAGATTAGCATATTGGTTTAGCTTACAAGGGTGTGGATTGATCGATGTTTTGGTTCCCGATAATATTTATGGAGATAGGAGCTCACTATAATGTTGAGACTTGTATAATTGATTGCTTTAGTTATGTTTCTTTTTTTGGAAAAAATAAACTTACATTTGAGCATGAGATATTTAAGTGTGTGATTAATAAAAGGCCTTAATTATACTAAAAATTAATTCATAGAAGAAACAATTACAATTTTTGCGTATTGTCTGTTTTTTACAGTATTCTGTTCATATTTTTATTCATATCTATTTCGAGAATCTTATTCTAGATAACTTTAATTCGCATCCTCATTATGTTTACATCTCCATGTCTTCGCCGATTCCTAGAAAAAGAGATTACTAGTCAAAACTAACATGTCTAGGATTATAATTTATATACAGCTCGTTAATAAACAATATTTTTTCCAGAGTGTATTCGGGATAAAACCTTTTTACAAGATATTTCTATTATCTGTGACTTCATCAAATATGAAGAGGATCTTCTCTTATTTTTTGTACGTTGACTGTATTTTATAGAGCTTCGAGAATCATTATCAGTTTTTCAAAATTGGTATGGTTATATAATTATTATTGGTGTAGGGAAGTAGGTGGTTTTGGTGTTGTGAATTATCTTCTATTGTTAGGTACCTTATGAGTGTGAAAAAGATGATATATCTACATAAGTATATTTTGTGAGTGCATGTGCGTGCTTTTAAAATTCTGCAATATTTTTGTGATAAATTTTATTGGTATGGATTTTGTGTCTCCCTGATTCATAATATATGGGTTGTTATCAATTAATTACTTGGATTTTGTAGTTTTGTGATTCCCCAAAAAAAAAAAATGTTAGCCCCAATTTACTTATTATTTGCTCCTCTTAGCCTTGCGCTCATTAATAAATAATAACAAAAAGTATGTCATAATTTAAAATATATTTAATCTTCTATTATTAATTTATACTAATTAGTGGTCTACTACGTAAATTGTTACTCATCCGCTCTGCCCTTGACCACTTGTTTTTGTCGTGATCAATTGGTGTAATTTAGTCACTAAAGCTAAATTTACAATTTCTTAATTAACAACATACTGTTGTTCGTCGTATAGTCTGGTATTGTTTTTGTTTATTTTTTATTTTTTCCCATATTCAGTTTTTTTTTTGCATCCTTGTTTTCTTCATCCCAAATGCTTTAAAAAATGCTCCTAATATTGTACTTTTGCAAATGTGTTTGCCTATAAAAAACTGATTTGGTTGAATTTCGATATTTGATTTGATAATGATTAGGTGTGTGGAATAACTGATAATTAATATTCTTGAGCAAGTAAAGTCGTGGAGTGTTTAAGTTAGTTTGTTGTGAAAATTTATTTTTCTTAGCTTTTAATTATGTTTATGATTAAAAGCACAGATTTTTTTAATAGTTATATCATAGGAAAGATTTAACCCACACCCGGCGGCTAACAAAGTCCATTCCTAACCACTGCGCTTACCCACATGCACACCACATCTATCTAACTTAAGCTCCCTTTCTTAATTATCCTTAAAGACTTCTTAATTTTTATTGTTAGAACGTTATAATGTTCAGTGAATTCGTGTCAAGTGATATTTGACCCGATGTTGCATTGGGATCGTTAGCATCTGCTTCAACAGCTGTTGTTTTGTTGTATAAAGTATTAAGTTTCCTGTTTTTAATACAAGTGTAGGTATTCAAGGTTATAATCCAATTGAAAGATGAATTTGTTATTATATTAATTCAAGCCATATCGGTTTTGTAATAATAAGACTGTTGTTACCATGAGGAAAAGCAACAAATATCTATGATAATATGAAGAAGAATTATAAACAATTGTAAAACTTTTTACAAAAAAAGTTTAAAGTTTGAGCTTATCCTAATTTACGCCTCGTTTTCTTATGTAGTACAATAATTAGGTATAAAATACATAAAGGCAACATACATATACATTCTTAATAATTAGTTACAATATCTTTTCATATCAGTAAAGGCAAATTTTCACAATCGTCATGTTACAGCGATGGAGGGCGGCGCGTGGTGCGCCCGCGACATATCGCTGCGCGCGCAGAAGAAGTTCCTGTCGCGAGTCGGCGGCGCGGCCAGCGCGCGCGCGCTCGTTCTCGATGAACATGCTGCTAAGTTGTTGGATCAGGTACGTTGTGTGATAAAATATTATATTAAATATTACGTAAAGGTTCTTCTCGTTTGCCAAATTCATGTATCTTCTGCTTAGTTAATGTAGAACCAATGACTGTAAGAGCATATTATGGTATTTAACTTAAATATTTTGAATATTCTGGGTGGACAAATAGTTTTTATGAGCTTTAAATTGCATAGAAACGATATTTTTTTCCAACATTTCGAACTAATCATCTACGCGCTGTAAATATTTTGATTAAAAAAATAAAGTCCAAATCCCAACCACACTACTATATGAATAAAGGTTCTAACAACAGCAAATCTTTTGATATTATCGTCAAATTTGACCTGTAATTATAAAATTTCAGTTCCTAAACGTCCTCCGGGAGCGCGTCGAGAAACGCGAGGCAGAAAAACTTGTGAAACACGTGATCAAGTCAGCGGTAAAGCTGGGCGTGCTGCGGCGGCACGGCCAGCTCACCGCGGCTGACGAGCGTGCGCTCACTGCCTTCCGATCCAAGTTCCAGGTCACTATTAAACTTAGAATTGTGTTTACTCCTGTTTATTATCAATCAATTTCTTTTACTCTGCTACTGTATTAAAAGCGACGACCCTTTTCCTAGACAACTTATTAGTGAAAATGATATTAATGTTGATCTGTGGATAAGAGTGCTTTTCCACCAATGATGTGTAAGAATGTGTAGCGAGGAATATCTTTTTTAAGAAACCAATAAGGCTTCCTTTACCTCGTACATTATTGCTGGAGAAGCACCCTAAGACTGTGTTTCCACCGGTGAAAACACACCACGTGAAAACACTACACATAATAAATTACCTCAATTCGTAAATTATTTAGTGCAATGTAATGTTTCAAATTACCAATAAATTTTATGATACTTTCCAGACGGTGTTGATGGCTGTGGTATCTTTCTCGGAGGTGGAGTTCTCGTACGACAGAGGCTTCCTGCAGGACGCGTTGAGGGAATCTCATCAGTCACTCAAGTAAGTACATTTATAAATCTATTAAATAAACCAATATTATTATACAGATGGGAGTAGGTTCCTCAAGATTTGTTTTTGGTTATGATTCCTGATATTTGATAAGATTTAGTAATACTATTAGTTTATCGTCCTGGAGATATATCTTATTAAAACTTATTACAGTTCACTCTCCCATCTTTTTATACAGCATTTAAAAATAACTCCAAAAACTAAATGCATATTAATTTATAGTCCAGACTTAAATTTATTATCTCAATATTTTCAGATCAGTAGTAGAGCGCCATCTATCGGACAAGTCGGTATCTCGTCTCGCCGGAGTGTTCGCGCTCGCGTCTCGAGCCGACCTCTTAGACTCATTATTCGCGGGACAAATAGACGAAGGAGTGCTCAAACTGACCAGAATGCTGCGAAAAGAATTAGACCGAGGCCTGCTTTAATTCCGAATAATTGAATTTTTGTGCCGTCCTAAAAAATTGCTAGCTTCTAACACCTAAATGGTTAGGGTGGTAGTGTCTGGAATTAGCGGTAACAAGGAAATTGGTTTTAGTTCAATGTTAGGTGCTATTTTTGAACGCTGCAAGTTGAAATGCAGGCGTTCTGTTTAATTTTTTTGCAACAATCTGATGGTGAATTGATGTAATAAGAATTAGAAAGATGTGGAAATAATAATGTGGAAGATAAAAAAAAACCTTCTAACGGCTTACGGCATATACGAGAAAAGGATGCCGTATTTATAAAAATCGCGAAAGAGTGAATATTTCGATTAACTTGCACTTTAATACACTTTAAAACCCAGTAGTGACGATTCAAATATCGCAAATTAGATAACAGGGCACTTAATGCAAAGCAAGAAAATTTTTCAGCATTTACTTTCAATGCTTTTTTTATTCGATTGCCTAAAGGAGCATACAAGTTGGTAATATAAATTAAAAAAAAATCACTCTCGTTGCGTATGAGAAACCGACAACTATACAATGCTATTTTTATGAAAGCTGGTAATTGTTTGTGTCAAATATAAGACATGAAGAAAAAATTATGATACAGAGAGAAGCAGTTTAACATACCTTTTCAAATATGTTTAATGGGTGACCTTAAGTTGTTGTTGAAAAGATCTGAAGTCTAAGAGAAGAAACAAAAAACCACTATTAGGGGTTAATTGCTTAAATTATGCTCTCTACTCGGTACCAAAATAAAAACAAAAGCAAAAAGACTGTTACAAATACTCAAAACTTTTTAAACAGAGAGTACGAACAAAAGAAAATTGTCTTAACTATAATGAGGTCTTGACTATAATATCAACCAAGTATTTAGTAAGTCATTTCTTTGTAAGCGATAGTTATGCTTGTGTGACGTCATTTACTCAATTTAATATTGCACCTCATAAATATATTATGCATAGGACATAGACTTGCCCAGTTTTTGCCTCATGTAAATATTAAGAAAAAATTTAGTAGATATGGTATAACTCAAAATATAGTTAATTAAGTTGTAATCGTATGTTCGCTGTTATAATGTTGTTAGGATATTTTGTGTAAGAAATGGATTGATTTTTTGTTATCGATTGAAATGTGATGTTGATTGTTTTTTGTTGGATTGGTTTCGAAAGATGAAAAAAGCATATTATTTAAAACAAGAACGAAATTCGCGCGCAAAATAGAGAGCTATGATTGGTTGAAATGAAAACGGGATTGAAAAAAATATGACGCAATAACGTTATTGACCAATGATATTTTGGTATTTTAATTACTTTAACATTTTATTTTTTTAACATAATATGACAGGATGACAGAAAATTCGTGAAGGAGAACTCTTTCCTAACATATCTCATAATGTAAATAAAATTAAGTTTGGATGTTAGAAAATATTGATTTGATGTGCGTTGTTTCTTTTGAAGATGCTTTCTGGATCTGATACTTGCCTAATTTGATATTAAATTGCATTTTTATTCACGCATTTAATGTAAATATTAGGAATATATTATAATTACGGTTACCGATTTATTAATCGTTTAGGAAGATCTTTGTGTCTTGACAATATGTAAAATGATATTATTATTGTATTTGTTTGTATTTAAGCTAAGATAATGGACAAATGATGAGTCTTTTAATGTACTAACGCAAAAATGTAGCCACGTTCAAGAAAATATTTTCTAAATTGTAATCCTTTGTACAAATTATAGGCTGGTTTCACAACTTCTGAATTTGTTTTGTTTAGCTTATCTGTCAGTTAAAATGATGAAAAATTTATGAATATGTATCAGTGACTTATCAGTCAGTTTATCAGGAAGTCGTGAAACTGGTCCCCATCATCTATCCGTTTATTGTATTTAATGAATCCGTGAATACAAATTGAAATATCTTTATAGACAGATTTAGTATAAATTTATATTATTTTAATAAAATTTAATGGTCTTACCACAAAACAATTTAAACACAGTCTAACTTTAAACCAACTGTCACTTTAATAGTTGTCTTATGTGAAATACGACAAAACCGGATTAAGAGAACCCGCGCTTAAAGTTAAACCCTGTCTAAAGATTTTTGTGGTAACACAATAAGGTTTTCTGGCTTGAATTACATATCTGCTCTCTACTCAAATAGTTTTTGGAAATGATTTTTATTCTGTACCAACAATTTCGGACCAAAATCTTTCTACATATCTATATTGTATATTATTATGTACTCATATCTTTTTATGCAATAAATGTATCCATTGATAATAAGATTTCGCAGGTTCGATTTTTAAAATTTCAAAAAAAATCTGTAGTCGTTTTTTTTTTTCGTGTGCAAACTCTTGCCAGATGGAAATAGTGTCAAAACGAATTAAAAAAACTAATAATTGCTCTTATTTATCTTTGTCTATGTCTGCTACGCACGAATTATAATTTATTTTGTAATGAATGAAAAGTTTAAAATTTTCGTCCATAATGTAATTGTATTTTACTTGCCAATTACGCAATAAATGTTTAATTATATGTATGTAGTTTTTGTGTTTAGACATTATGTGAATAATGTGAAATAACTGAATGAAATATTGCCATGTTTTAATAAATTTAATTATTGTAAACAATCTGCTAGTACGTCCACGGCCTTATTTGTTGGTTGGTTTTAGCTAGATGATATCAAAGACGTCCTTAACGGCATGACAATATTGTTAAATATGCGATAACATTTAGCTTTGTATGTCTTACTTTATCAAGGGTTTCATATCACTCGATTTTAAATCTAAGGCTACTTACACACTAGCGATTAATTGTCTCAATGTAAATTTAAGTGTTTTCTTGTGCGTATATTGTGGAAATAAGTTAAAGGCTTAAAATCAATTTTTGAGTTTGAGTTAATTTAATAGAATTTTGTGAGATAATCGTTGTGTAAATTAACATTTGATGTATTCTATAAAATAATGTTTGTATTTAACGCTATGACCAAATGTAATGGTAAATGTGTTATTTAGGGCCGATTTTTCAATGCTTGGATAAAACTTATACATCCAATAAAGTATTACACAATAATATTAAAATGTCACGTAAACTGTCAAATACTGCAGGCAATTAGAATATGTTTTTAAAATGGTAGTTTTATACATTATTCGACGAATAAGTTTTAAAGCGGCTACTCACGACCCTAAAATCACTGGCGATATCGAGACAGTGAAATCGGGGCTGAATCGGCGATAAAATTGTCTCTACTCTACACACGTCCTTGCCTGTCAGTACGTAACCGACCGTGCTACAGACTGCTCGTTTTTCCGAAATGCCGCCGACGCTCTCAAAACAGCAGAAAATAGGAATTGTCTTGGCACTTACTACGGTGCCACCTAATCAGAGACGAAAAAGGAGGATCTGGGTTAAAAACTGGTTAATGAAACGCCATGAATTAAGCCACATGAACGTCATGAGACATTTAGAAGCAGATGATTTCAGAAACTTTTTAAGAATGGATATTGAGTGTTTTGAAGAGCTCCTCAATATGGTGACACCATTTATACAGAAACAGGATACCGTAATGCGAGAATCCATAAGTCCGAGAGAACGACTTACAGTTACTTTACGTTTCCTAGCAACTGGACAAAGCTATGAAGATTTGAAATTCAGTGCCATAATATCGCCGCAACTTATGTCCACAATGATTCCAGAGACATGTTGTGCTATCTATAATTGTTTGAAACACTTTATTAAGGTAAGTAGACTGAATTCTTATAGAATAATTAAAACATCAATTTAAAAGTTTTATTTTATTTATTTATATTAAGCAAAAACATAGTTACAAGGTATTTAATACTATTTATTTTATTTTTTATTAAAGATCAAAAAGTCCTTCATGTCTGAGCCAGTTCCTCTTTGAACTGTTGTGTCACTTGTACAATTTGGAAATTCAGTGGTAAGTTTTATGTCGGTCGACGATGAATGTGTCGCGTTGGTTAGATTTACGTATTCAGAAGAAGGTTGTTCAAATGTATATTGTGGGATAGACTGTAGAAATGGTTGTACAGTGGAGTTATACTCTGGAGATGCTTGAGGGAATTGTGACATCATATGATGTTGGGGTGGTTGAGGAGAAGGTTGTACCGTATGCTGTGGAGGTGTTTGAGGGGATTGTGGTATAATAAATTGTGTAGATGATTGAGGGGACGGGTGTATCGCATATTGTGGAGATGGTTGAGGAGACGGTTGTGCCAAATATTGTTGATATGGCTGCGTTGATGAATTTGTCACTGAAGAGCCAGAGGAATAATGATAGTAGCGATGTGGAATGCGAGGATGTAATACTGTGTGTTGTGGAGATAAAGTGATACTAGATTCGTCTGTCAATTTGCCAAGTTTTCCGTAAAATAGGGCATCATTGATAATTTTTTGGGCAATCACTTGTTGATGGGTACTCAGGTTTTTTAATTGAACGCCTATTGACTTTCCTATTATCTCCCAATCATCGTCTTGTCGAGTCATCAGTGTCTGAGCAGCATCCAACAGTTTTTCTTGTTTACTTTGTATGGACATTTTCTGCTTCTTGGGCTGTGAACTTTTTCCAGAGTCCGCGGGCCCCTCTTTATCACATATTTCTGTATTTATAATTTGTGTCGATGATGTCGATGCTGATATATCTGGTGACGTAACGTTCCCTTTACTTTCTGTTTCAGATGCCTGCAACGCAAAGTGAATGGAAAGATAATGCTAAAATGTTTGAAGAAAAGTGGCAATTCGATCACTGTGTTGGTGCAATAGATGGGAAACATATATCCATAGAAAAGCCACCGAGGAGTGGCACGTTATTCTATAACTATAAAGGCTTTTTTAGTACAGTTCTGTTCGCCGTAGTAAATGCAAATTATGAGTTTATGTATATACATACTGGCATTAACGGAAGCGTCTCTGATGGCGGTGTCATAACTCATACATCACTGTATAATAAATTAATGACAGATAAGTTACATCTACCACCATCGTGTACGTTACAGGGCACAAATATTTCAGTGCCCTACACGTTTTTGGGAGACTCAGCATTCGGCATTAATAGACACATTATGAAGCCATACCCATTTAAGAACATAACTCACGAGAAAAGGATTTTCAACTACAGATTATCACGAGCAAGGAGAGTAGTTGAAAACGCGTTTGGAATTTTAGCAGCACGTTTTAGGATATTTCGTCAAAGAATAAGTGTGCACATTGATAATGTCGACAAAATTGTGCTCGCTTGTTGTGCCTTACATAATTATTTAAGAACAAAGTCAAAAAATTATATCACAAAAACATGTGTCGATGCTGAAAATATCAATGATTCTACTTTTCGTTATGGTGACTGGCGGGAAGAAACCACAGGACTTGTATCTCTAGCGCAAATCAGTGAAAAAGAGCGCAATAATGAAGGCAACAACGTGCGAAATAAATTTACAACTTATTTCAATGGAAACGGCAGAGTTTCTTTTCAGGAGGATATGTTGAGAGTAGTTCCTACATAAATTTAGTGTGTATGTGTATCTGACAAATAAAACATCAGTTTATAAATTACATATATTTTTTTCTTACGTCATCCAAAGTATCCGTTCCAGGTCGGCATGGCTCCGTCGTCCCCTCTAGAAATTGGAAGAGGGGGTAATACCATAACGCTGGTACATAGATGTCATTGGACCCCGATCCTGTTTGCTTGGAAGCATTCACCTGAAACACGTGAATTGAGATGTACCAAAAAGCGTGAGCTTAAAGTAGGCAGCTCTATTTAAGAGCGTATAACCCTCTTTTGGCGGGAAAATGAGAAAAAGACAAATATCTCGTGATTGAGAAGGAATTTTAGTAAAGTGCTCTATTCATTGACTGGGTAATTGTATTTACAATTATTTAATACATTTTACAAAGTTTTATATTATTAAATGAAGCAACAAACGAAAAAAAGCAATCACGAGATATTTGTCTTTTTCTCATTTTCCCGCCAAAAGAGGGTTATAGGCTCATAATATTCTACATGATCTTACCTTCTTCAGCTCTTAGTATTATCTAAGCATTGAAAAATCGGCCCTTATTCATAAATAAATGTATTAGAATTAATGAAAACATGAACAAATTAATTTAAAATATATTTCGTTAAAAAGACAAAAATTCAAATTTCTTTTTTTTTACATTTAGATCTTAAAGTATTTTTTGTGTGTCATTTAAATTTAAAACGTAACACGTTGTAATAGGTTCTTTTTTACGAAATCCGCTGTTATTTTACGTATATTTGTACATAGCTTTGAAACTTGTGAACCAATGTACACAATCACTAGATATAATAAGCGTAGATTTGCTATTAAATTGATCACATAATACAGCACTATATGGAGTAGATCTCAATATTATGTATTAATTTTACTTAAATATCGCCTCTATTCGTAAGTTTTTAAAGTGTATGTAAGATTTGATATCAAATATACAATTGATAAAGAATTTATGTCTTTTATTTTTCTATAAACAAACATAACATAACCTAACTTCAACGGTGCATGAGCGAATGCTCATTTTTACTGCATTCTAAAATATTCTGTGCGATGTCCATGACTGAACAACTCAGAATACGACTTTTCATTTTCACTGAAAGATCACGAAAGAATGCTCTTGCTCAAGCTCTAGACACACTCTAGCTCTATTCGTTTGAGTAAATGCACTGTAAAAAGAAATTGACCTTTATTATAGCTATGTCATATTTTAAATATAACGACATCTTGAACGACATCTATTGGATTCCGATGGGCAAGAGTTATTGACCTACTGTGTAAGTAGTCTATATCACTTTCTAGGCGCCAAACTGACAAAATCCATACCATAAAATAGGTACGTTGTTTTTGAAACCACTTGAAATTTACCAAAGGAGTTAACCCTTCAAATTAAAAATTATCTACATTCTACATGAAACCAGAAACTGATTAAATTTCTGTTACGATATTTTAAGAACTTTTTTATTTATAATGACAGGAAGAAGGAATAGAATTTTCCTAAAATATTCAGTGAGGATAAAGGTAAATAAAACACACAATTATTGTGAAAGCACCAGTCAATAATTTATTCACTAAAATTTCTTAGTATACAAAACTGATACCGGCTGTTTCCGTTAAACTTTAGAATATAACACATAATACGATCAAGTTAATACATATCTAAAATAAATAACTACACAGTGCATACATATAAATATTATTCATATAATTATAAAATAAATTATATTTAGAACTAATTTATAAGTGTAAATAAAACTTTACGTGTTATATCCCAAGGTTTTAATATCATCGGTGACCATAAACTATTATATGCCAACGGAAAAAAAGCAGTATCCGAAACGCAAAGAGTCGACTGTAAATAATTAGAACCAAAAAATTTATATGTATAAAATAAAATGAATTTTCAATTTATATACCTAAGTATATGTAAAATAAAACAAACTAATTATGACATATTATAGTTTATAATTATATACACAATGTTGCTTTTTAGTGAATGCTTCAAAATGCATCTACTACACGTAATTATACAACAGAAAATCACGAACATAACATCTATAGTGTTCGACATTTAGTAATTTAACACTAACGATTAGTATGAAATATTTATGAGATCAAAATGACTATATACAAGTTACAATTGGAATGTATTAAGTATGGAGTGGTTACTAAATATATACACGTATCCCTATAATATTATATCGATGTTGTAACACAGGACATTTATTTGGTGTGACCAAACCATGTCGTATTGTTACATCTACAAATAAAGAAATGAATTCGCGCCAATTTTTTTTATTGTCACTACAAAAAAATATACACATACTATTATATATTCTGATTATTTCAATTATATGTTTTACATAAAATAGATGCTACCATATGGGGATACTTTCCGATTCTATAAATGATGATTAAATATTATACGGTATATTGTGATCTTAAATAACTTACTATGTAAGTAATATTTAAAATGCTACTTTTGCGATGGGATGTCTAAGTGGTAAAGGGCTAAGCTTTCTATTGTGAAATGCTAAGGTACACGTGACCAAAAGCCCAAAGTTTTATGAGCCTTACAATACTTAATCTAGACATTTAGTACGTCTACAATTAGTATAAAATAGATTTTTTTTTCTTTACTCTAACTTAAATATTATTTCATGAATTGAGTATTATGAATTTAATGATTTTGTTTTTTTGGAATGTATTTCCAATTAAAAATACACCAAATATATCTTTATTTTTCACATTCAAAAATACTACAACATTTAATGAGAATTTCGTCAAAAATTAACAATAGAATGTAAATTAATTCGTTCTTCAATACATATCGTATCGTGGAATCATAAAAGATGACTCACACTTTTTTACAAGAGCAAGCAATTAATTGCGTCTTTATCAGTTTTTTGTTGATGAATTTAATTTTATGTAAATATCCAATAGAGATAGTGGATATGTAACATTACTTAGCAAAAGTGACATCACTGGGAATCAAGATGTGCGCTTCCAAACAATTAATTAAAATGGAAAAACTACGACTTAGTATCTTATGTTACTCGATCATTAATTCTAACCAATAAATGGGTTATTTAAGAAATAAATTTTTCTATCTAATACAAAATATCTACTTTCATTTCATTACCAATTTAAATTCTTAACGAAACTTCCTGCTTTTGAATTTTGGCCTGTTATAATTTTTTTTCGTTGTTACAATATAATCGAAAATCGTTGGCCTAATTAATACTACTTTGATTTGTATGAATATCAATTGCATTTTTATTCAGTGTTACATTCAAAATAATATGATAAAATATAATAATAATAAGTCCTATAATAACAATACGAAACATGAAATAAATATTAGAACTTCTTGAATTCCAAATGTTACAATCACATTCTACACGGTAGAGGACTTTATACACAATAAGGATATTTAATCATAGATTTTGAAACTACAAATCAAAAATTTATATGCTTATAGATGATAGACAAATAGGTACTTTTTCAGAATGAATACAGAGATCAAATTGTAGTGGTGCATTTAGGTACACCAAATGAGCGTGTTTTGATTGATTAGATATAGGTTTTCTTCAAACACTTATCATCCTTCATTCAATAAGAAAGAGCGAACAACCAATATTGCCAATTTGGTCTAAACGCACCTTACATAAGAAAGAAAGGAAATTACAATCCAAATTATAGAGATAAATACAATATGTCAAATTGCTGCAAGTGCTTAATAAAACCAATTTATAACAAAAGGGTTTGAATATTTTCGATTATTATTCCGTGTTTGATTAAAATGTAAATCCGTGTCTGATTGTTCTTTACTCCGTAAAAACGCGGTAATGAATATTCTTTTGCAGTACAAACGATGAAGAATGATAGCAATTGCATAGAGAAACTTTCGTCAGATTCAGAAAATAAATTGGTTGATTAAATAACTTTACAGCAAATTCACACAAATATTCGACGCCAAATAACTATACCACAAACCGTTGTACGCACGAAAATGGCATTCCCGGAGCGGTTATAATCGCATGATCTTTCATATACACACTTTCTTTTAGCAGTTAGGATTTCATTGCCGTGTAGCTAATTTAAACATAGCTTTCCGCACGCAATTTAATAATAGGTCTAGGTTAGTTGAAAGTATTTTATACGCGGCGCAGGGGCGTAGCTACCGCCGTATCTGCCGTATCAATTATACGGGGCCCCCGCGCCAAGGGGGCCCCCAACGTGCGCTTTTGTGAGAAATCTTTACCCTTCCTAAGGGCCCCCAAACAAATTTTTATACGGGGCCCCGCCAAGGCACGCTACGCTTCTGACGCGGCGTTTAGGTAATGGGCATAACTGTTATACTGGTATTAAATGTTTAGTATATTTCGTGCGATGCTCCAAAAATGGGCAGACATGTTGTTGTGAAATTGCTAGCAGAGCAGAGCTCTTTGACAAAACGACTTCATGTAGGTATCAGAATGTTATGTGAGTTCTGAAAAAGTATTGATTAGTTCACTCTATAATTTGAATTTTTCTCATAACGCTTCAATATACGTTGTTCTTATAGATTTCAATTTTAATACCGTTGTTAAATCACTTTCTTCTGACCGAGAAGGACCGCTGCATATGAGCAGTTATTCGGTGTTAAATCGGTAAGGTGTTTTACGAGTTTAGAGCCTAACTAAAACAAAAGACTGCATAGACTCAAGTAGTTATTTGGCGTACATAAGACTGTAATCTGTATGTTAGTGGTAAGTGGTCTACTCCTTCAGTTTGTGCCAGTCAGCGATCTGCCGTCGCGGCGCGGCCTGCACCTCGCGCCAGTGGTGCCGCGCGCTGCCCGTGCCGTTCGCGCCCAGCTCCACGCGACCGATCACCTGTGATAACAGCAAATATTACATTATGTTAACTATATCTATTATCTACACTAATATTATAAAGAGGAAAACTTTGTTTGTTTGTTTGTAATGAATAGGCTCATAAACTACTGGACCGATTTTAAAAATTCTTTCACCATTCGAAAGCTACATTATCCATGAGTAATATAGGCATATAGGCATATATATATATATATATATATATAAGACCAACAGGAGCGGAGCCATGCGGGTGAAACCGCGCGGCACAGCTAGTTTTTAGTAAAATAAAATATTATTTATCTTTATCAACAAACAATTGTTTTATTAATGTGAATTAAAATAATCTTAATGGGAATGAATGGAAGGATGTGGGTGTTGTTGCTTTTGTTTTTAAAAGTTTGTGAAGCTTAGAAAATGGTATCTAAAGGGCGGCACTATCTCATCTGAGCTAAATGCTTTCGTGTCAAATCCGTTAAAATATCGTTAATTTGAATGTTCATTTTAACAATTTCTCATCCCATCAGCTTCTTATAAAACGTCTAACAACAATACCCTTCAATCTGTCAACATACCAAGTTCCAATCACATATGAGTAAATAATTTACAAATACAAAGTTTCATACAGCATGGTTTTAATGGTCGAACAAATCGTTATCTTAAACATGCATAGACTTCAAAGTACAAATAAAAAATAAGCTACAGCTCATACCTCATTCTTGGTGACCCTGTCCCAGTCCAGCACGAGCAGCTCGAGCGACACGTGGTCGAGCGTGGCGTTGGGCGCGGCGGGCACCTCGAACACGAACGACTCGTTGAACACCGGGTTCAGGGTACGCTTCTTCACGTGTGTCTTCTTCTTGGCGATGCGCTGCCCGTTGTAGAGCAGGTACATCTTTACGTACCTGTGCATTGATTTGTAGATTTTAACTACTTATAGAGGCTCTTTTATTGTTGCTATTATATTATTGCTATTGTTGTGTGGTGGTAATCTATAATATAAAAATGTGTTGGTAAGCGCATAACTTGAGAACGGCTGAACCGATTTCGTTAATTCTTTTTTCATTATATTCTTTGAAGTACGAGGATGGTTCTTATGTAGAGACGTAAATATGTACCACGGGCGAAGCCGGGGCGGACTGCTAGTATTAAATACAACTGATTATATCCAATTTGTCATTTTCAAATGTTAGATACCATCAAGATATTATAAGGAACCTAATGTAAAAAATGCCATTGTATTTTTATCAAAAACAATTTAAACCCAGTAATATTGCAATTTGTTTAGGAATTTTGGAATTTAGGGCAGTAATATTTTCAAAAACCCTTTTACGTGTAGTTTTAACACGTTTTCCAACAGCTCAGCGCTAAAATCCATCATAATGTGTCCAAATAAAACATTCAGTTCAAGTATCAACTTACGGATCAGCCAAACCAGTGACGTCCATCTTGGGCAGGTTGCGTGCCTTGAGCAGCACGACGGTGAGCCGCGCGGCGGCCGGCTGCCAGCACAGCGACACCAGCACTTCGCCGCGCCCCACGCTGCGCATCTGCCGGCACAGTCACGGCTGATGATTACTTATCGATTGTGTATTATGCGGAAGAAGGGCTCTCCCTATTTTTACACAAAAGCTTGCGGAAACTTCTTGCAGTGTTAGGAAAAAGGTGTTTCATTAAATAACGTGTAAAAATCAATTCTCGCCGTATAGAATTTTGTTAATTTCAAAATTGATAGGTTTGGTGGTTAACTGGTTGTATTTGAAAGGTTACTATCACATTGAAACAATTTATTACGTAAACTTAAAATTAAAGTACCTATACCACAGAATATACTATAATAGTACAACTATACTTTATAAAATACTAGCTGCTCCTCGCGGTTTCACCCCCGTGGCTAGACTCCTGTTAGTCGTAGCGTGATGATACATACCTTCCTCGATAAATGGGCTATCTAACACTGAAAGAATTTTTCAAATCGGACCAGTAGTTCCTGAGATTAGCGCGTTCAAACAAACAAACAAACTCTTCAGCTTTATAATATTAGTAAAGATTAGTAAAATCATTTGATCTACCTTCAAGCTGCGAGGTTGGATTTCACGGCAGAGCGCCATGGCCTCACCACTCTGCAGCTGCAGGTTCGAGAGCGGGGACACTACTTCACCGATTATTTCATCACGGGAGTATCTGGAAATATATCCTTAGTAAATAAATAGTTCAAGTAGACAAGGGTTTGTGGTTACAATCAATTTAGTTAAATTTACACGAAACACAATATCCCATCTTCTCATGGTTGGTATTTGTTAACTGCTACTTTCTATCTAATATATAAAAATCAATGCCACTTTTCGTTGTAATTCCATAACTCGAGAACGGCTGAACCGATTTCGATAATTCTTTTTTTATTATATTCCTTGAAGTACGAGGATGGTTCTTATGTAGAGAAAACGTTAATATGTACCACGGGCGAAGCCGGGGCGGACCGCTAGTCTTCTATAACTATTCAACCATTTGACAGAAAAAGAAAAACAAAACAAAAATCGTTGTGACCGGTTTCATACCTTCTGAAAATGATGTTCAGCTTACTGTGTAAAAGTAAACGTAAAAAGTGTTATAAAGGCTATCAGCTAATATATTGGCTCTTCTAACTCACCTGTCAAAGCTAAGCACCACAAAGTGGAGGGTGATACCAGTCAGCTGGTGCGGCGCGATGCCGTAGAAAGTGAAGTCTTCATCGTACACTGGGCAGCGGGTCTTGCGGACAACCCTTTGAAAAGTACTCTTGTTAATACAGTGTTGCAACTATCTTTTACGATAGACAAAGTTACACATAAATTGTTCTCATCAAAATTAAGAAGTAGGTATCTAAGAAGCAGCGCTTAAACTAAATACTTCTTAGTCCATTTTTTGTTAATATGCTCTTTCATTGAATCATCGATATACACTATCATTAATTCTTTTAATTGAAATAGGTTGTAATACTTTGTATCACGTCACGATCCTATTTATATTTGCAATCATAATATTATCGTTTCTTTTATTCTTAAACAATTTCAATAAAAAGTTAACCAACATCATTACATAACATTAACGTGTCCAGTTCTTCGGCAATTTAATAATCTAAGATCCTTACCTAGTTTTGACCTTATGCTGTTTATCAGGCAGCAGCTGCAGCTTCACATAAGGGTCGGGACCAGCGGGCTCACGACCTGGCAGATTCTGGCAGGACACCACAGACACCACCAACGCACTCTTCTCGTTTTCATACCTGACAGAACAATCATTTTCTTGTTACGGTGCATTTACATCAAACGAGCGACAGCTCATTCTAACCCCACTATGACAAAATATTTTAGTGTAAACAGGCGTAGAGCTCGAAAGAATGCTCTTGCTCTTGCTCTAGCTTTCTATTCGTTTGATGTAAATGCACCGTCTGATAAAATATGTTTAGACAATACCACTAATATTATGGCGGTATTATTATGCTATCTAACTAAGAAATGAATAGTACGTATTGTGATGGAACAGCTGTAAATTCAAAGTAATCATGTTTATGTATACTGATTTCATCGCCATCGTTGTACCCAAAAATGTATTTAAGGCTAGGAACAGCTTTGTAAAATCCCTCTATAATTAAATACTTTAATTGCTGTAGAATAGACAAAAATTTATGATCAAAACAAAAACGATTCATTATCAAGATAACAATTGATGTGACCCAAGACAACCTAGATTTGTTCTAGCTCCATATAAGACGGTAAATAGGTTAAATCACAGTATGTTGTATGTTCTGTCGTGGAAAGAGCCTTGTGTAAAGCTGTATGACTCATGGTCACTACATTTTGTATAGGTACTTACCCATTATAGTAAAGTTAGTAAGAAAATATCATGAGTAGGTAACTAGGGTTGCGTGATGGTTTACAATTTGACCTAGACTCATATTGTAATAAAATTGCGTGGCAATATTATGGATTAGCGTATCAAAATAAACCGTTTTCAATCAATTCTCGTCAGATATTTTTAACCAACTTCAAAAGAGGAGGCGAAGAAGACTTTTTTGCTTACACGAGTATTTTTTTGAAACTTAACTCTGCATAAAACAGCTATAATTGAGTTATAGACAGAACATCATAAAATTTAATTTCACTCGAATACCATTTACCTCAGTAAGCAGTAAACCGATATAAAATATAACATTAAATCAACGGTTCATTTATTGGATGACAGAGTTTATGGCGAAGTTACTACGTCCGAATGGAGTCGTAAATTTATCGGCCGAGACCTTCCTGAAGGTCATTAATGATCTCTATCTATTTACGACGCGTCAGGGTTCCGTTTACACGCACTTTTAGTGTGCTTTTAGTATATCCGGTGTTGGTCACCTACATCGATTGGTTACTAGAACACGTCACGCGACGTGAGAATATGAAAGTTACACAAGTATAGTTTGTCTTCTGAGTTCTGTTACAGAATTGTTAAATAGCATTCAGCGTAGACATTTTTATCGAAGAATATATTGATATTCACAAAAAATTACACCAAGTTAATATTAGGAATTTGCCTCAACTTGCAATTATGCAATTACCTATCTTGATAATATTACAATTAAATTCATTTAAATCGGGATGGGAACCTTGAAACCTTAAAAGAAATGAATTAGGAAACGTACTTTAATACGTTTGCTGGTCTTGCTTCATTAAAAAATAGGCATGTTTTAAATTTGCAAGTCTAGTTACACACGCTCACGCTATATCCTATTTCATACAGCTAAGCTTTGTTGCGCTTTCCAATACCGGAATCAATAACTTCCGACTATTCGTTGACCTTTTCCCGCAGCAAACATATGTATACGAAACAACAAGCAGTGAAATTCCACCCATATGTTACTCAAGAACAAGTTGTTGATCAATCAATGCAAAATTATCTAATATTATAATACTTATTACTAGCTGTCCCGACAAACGTTCTGCCACTCTTATCACTTAGGTATGATGTAAAATAGATGTTGGTTAATTCTCAGATCTACCTAACAGGCACTCAAAATTTCATGAGAATCGGTCCAGCCATTTCGGAGGAGTGGTTACTAATATTGACACGAGAATTGTATATGTATAAAGACGATGTGAATTTTATATGTATAATGTGACGCTAAATGGACGTTGATACCTATATATTTACCTCACCCCGGGCGGCGGGGTGTGCAAGTATTGATTTCCTAGTCTTATAATAACGCATATGTATGGATTAAATTGGATTTAGCTATGTGTTGATCACGATTTTCCGTGTGAGGGAATTGATTTGATAATTGCAATTTCATGGTATCCTTTGTGGTAATGTTAGGTATAAATTAAAAAGGGTAAATAGCATACAAATGCATTATATTTTAATCTATTCTATATAATATTAAAATTAAAAATGAATCTCAAAATGTGTTGGTAAGCGCATAACTCGAGAACGGGTGATTTTTTTCGTTTTCGCTAAGTTATTCTTTTTTTATCGATTATTATTATTCAAGAAGTACGAGGATGGTTCTTATGGAGGAAGAACGTAAAAATGTACCACGGGTGAAACCGGGGCGAACCGCTTGTTTAATACAAACATGACAAAAGAATAAAGTGTACAATTCAAATTAGAATCTTTTTTAAAATTCGCACTAAAAAAAATATCGTTTTCTTCACGTTTTCTTGTTATTTTATTCCTTTCTATAACATTAATAATATTTATTTAAGTATTCAATATGATGAATACTTGTCTACTCTGCAAACAAGACATTGATATTATTCTTGTTATCTCGGAGAAACTTGTAAGCTTTTTCATAACTTTAAATCTCTTGAATTAGGAAAGTACCAATTGTTTCAAGACTTTCTAAAAGGAGACTTTACAAACAAATCTTGAGTTTGCGTTAATGTATAATGTCAAAAGGATACTACTAACTTTTTTATTGAAAGCCGAATTGAATCTATTTTAAACTCATGTTTTTTCCAATTTAACCTCAACTGCACAAACCACAAGTTATTGTAATGCAATCATTATTTTATGAAGAAGGTAAAAAAAAACAAAAAAAATTTAACACAATTTTTTTATACGTATATGCTTTAAACTTTATTTTTGTATCAGATTATAAAATCTAAACAGACTCTCATCCAAATGTTTTTGTATAATACGTCACAAGCACAGTATACCTGAATTCCAATTCCATAATAAAGTTTTAAGTGCTATGTTCACTTACCGCAACTTAAAATGCAGATCACCAAGCTTGCCATCATTGGTCTCAGGCTCCAGAGGCTTGACCTTCTCAGTAGCGTGGACATCGGCCAGTTCCTTGCTGAGCGGTGCGGGCTCGGAGGGCGCGATGGGAGCGGTCGGCGAGTGAGGGCTGTTGCCTCCAGATGGCTGGAGATATAGGTTTTGTTAAGGATTTCTTAGTTAAATGTTGAAGATACGTGTTCAAATAAATGGAGGATGCTAAATTATTAAGTATTTGACGATTGAGGAGTGAAATCTTGTTGATAAATAAATGTTTGAGTTAAGGTCACAGTTTCGCAGTATTAAGTAATACTTAATAATATTTTATAAGGTCTTGTGATAGTTTGTGATAGAATTCTTGATGTTAATGCCATAAATACTAAATTGACCTATCTGATTGATGGTGATAAGTTATAATGAATTTCGTTTATGCTAATGTTGTAAATGTATCTATCTAAAATTATATCCCGTTCGTATATTAATCTGAAGAGAACCTCGTCTGACAAAATATTGTATTAACCAAAGAAATATTAAGACTATAGTCTAGAATCTAGATTAATATCGCAGCAGCAAAATTAATTAAAGTTAAATCCAGCTTCTATACAATAATACAATGTACATTATTGCTTTACAAACTTTAATGAAATACTTGTTCTGACAGGCGGCAGTTACTTTAATATCTATTTTATTATATACCGTGTACTGTTTTACCGACATTGCATAGGAATAAAATTTACTTTCTTTTCTATTTTAATTGATGTACTTGAATTATTTTCAATATTCAGCCGCATCGTTGGCTATTCTTCATTTTCAATGCACACCACAATGGCAATTTAAATATAAAGTTAGGCTCTTGATGAAAGAGTTGATTAATCTAGTTGGCTCCAACGTAAGGACCTCGTTTGAGAGTTCCAAAAGAAGCTTCCATTAATTTTGTACCACTACAGATATCTGACTTGGCTAGCGTGGCGGATTTCAGGCTGACGGTGAATATACATCAAATGAGCAAATGCTTATTCTAACCCTATTAATTATTATGTTAAATTCTTTAAGTGTAAGTAAGTAAACAGGCGTGTAGACTGTAGAGCATAACTTCGTTATTATTAGTGCGTTCGAAAAGATTCTATGCAATGTTCTAATGTTCGTTTGATGTAAATGCATCGTTACGGGAGGCCCGTGTCCCAGCAGTGGAAACACAATAGGCTGATGATGATGTTGACAGGTATCTATGTAGTGGTTCAAAACGTGATGACACTCACCGGATTTGCAGGGGTCTGCGGCTGCGGCGGCGCTGGCGCGGGTGCGGTGGGCGACGGCGACTTGCGCAAGTAGTGCGTGGCGGAGCCTGGCGAGCGCACAGCCGTGGCGCGTCGGGGAGGCTGGAACACGAGCGCCTTGTCCGGTCCACGTTTGCCGCCTGTGTTCAATTTAAAATAAATACCTAAGGCAAACGGATGATATACCAATTTGCAATTGTGACAACGGGTCAGGTAATCCGTTACTACAAATTAGAACAATCTTCTATTCAAACTTTATGCGTGAACAATTATTCGAACTTAAAATAAAAATAATAAGAGAGTATGAGTAATATTTATCTAATTAGTGACATAAAACAACGGAGGTCATTTATTACTGAAGAATTATAGGCATGTAACATGGTTGGAACTTGGATGTAAAGAGGACAATTCAAAATTCACGAAAAAAATTCCATCCGAGGTGTCAAGGGGCAACCGGATGGTACGAAATTCCTTTCTTAATGACAGACAGAAAAACACGCGCACACCGCCTTACAAAGTTACAATTATAGCAAAACGGCTTACAAAGTTACAATTATAGCAAAAATTGTCAAAATTACAACTTTTGGTCTTAATTCCGTCAAGCCCCCTTTTACAACGCGCGATATGGAACTTCGTTCCAAAAACACTTGTAACTTACCGAGCTTATGAGCAAGCGAGTGACGCCTGCGCGCCACCCAGCAGGCGACGGCGGCGAGGATGATGGCCAGCAGAGCGGCCGCACCCACGACCAGCACCCAGAACGTCGCGCTGTGCCATTCGCCGGCTGCAACAAAATATAAATAAGTATGATTGGTAATAGTCTAAGATCCGGCTGCAGGATTAGTGCGTTCATCGGTTTTTTGCTGAAAACCGAATTTTTATGTATATTTATAATTAGGAGAATATATATCGACTAGGTTGCCAGTCAAAATTTGGCCGCAAGCATGTTTAATTAAAATTTTTCTAATCGATTTTTGGGAAAAAAATTCGTTCACTTGTTTTTTGAATAAAATGTAGTCTACATCACGGCAAATGATATAAAGATTCAAAAAAATCACGGTTGCCGCTTTTCACCTGGCCGCAACATCTTGGCAGCCTGGTGCAAACAGGTATGATTTCGATTCATTTTTACGTTCATAACGTACATTTATGAATCATATATCAAATTAAAGCTAATTTTTTTCTATTTATTATCATATATGGTTGCCTAATTAAATCCGGCTGCAAATAAGGGTTGCCGGCTGTTAAAAATTATAAATATTTACGCCTATTAGTACACCGACGCATTCTTTTTATGTATATTTATAATTAGGAGAATATATATCGACTAGGTTGCCAGTCAAAATTTGGCCGCAAGCATGTTTAATTAAAATTTTTCTAATCGATTTTTGGGAAAAAAATTCGTTCACTTGTTTTTTGAATAAAATGTAGTCTACATCACGGCAAATGATATAAAGATTCTAAAAAATCACGGTTGCCGCTTTTCACCTGGCCGCAACATCTTGGCAGCCTGGTGCAAACAGGTATGATTTCGATTCATTTTTACGTTCATAACGTACATTTATGAATCATATATCAAATTAAAGCTAATTTTTTTCTATTTATTATCATATATGGTTGCCTAATTAAATCCGGCCGCAAATAAGGGTTGCCGGCTGTTAAAGATGTTGAATATTTAAGGTTGAGTGAAAGAAAATATGTCGTCCTTTTCAAAATGACAAATTTAAAAAGTAATATTGATTTAATATAATTAACAGCCGATCCTCTCTTTTTCTCGTTGTTTCGCTGCCGCACGCGAATGCGTCGGTGTACTAATAGGCGTAAATATTTATAATTTTTAACAGCCGGCAACCCTTATTTGCGGCCGGATTTAATTAGGCAACCATATATGATAATAAATAGAAAAAAATTAGCTTTAATTTGATATATGATTCATAAATGTACGTTATGAACGTAAAAATGAATCGAAATCATACCTGTTTGCACCAGGCTGCCAAGATGTTGCGGCCAGGTGAAAAGCGGCAACCGTGATTTTTTTGAATCTTTATATCATTTGCCGTGATGTAGACTACATTTTATTCAAAAAACAAGTGAACGAATTTTTTTCCCAAAAATCGATTAGAAAAATTTTAATTAAACATGCTTGCGGCCAAATTTTGACTGGCAACCTAGTCGATATATATTCTCCTAATTATAAATATACATAAAAATTCGGTTTTCAGCAAAAAACCGATGAACGCACTAATCCTGCAGCCGGATCTCGTACTATAAAGAACAATGGAAAATCCGAACGTCGATGAATAATTAAAACTGAAATTATATATTATTATATTTATTAAGCTTTTTCGGATTAAATTACGAGCTACGTATAGGTGCTCCGTAATGTTATTTTTTATTCATGGTATGAATTAAATACGTGCTTATTTTTAACCTACAACGATCTTTTATCAGGAAATGGTATTATGTAGAGTAGACTGTAGAGACTTATTTTAGGAATAGGTAGCATACCTATTGTTGTTCACTTGAGTGAACAAAACGTAAGATTTTACAGTTCTGAAAATTGGTCCACGCTTATGCATTTTTCGCTTGAAAAGAAACAAAAGACACTTGTATTTATTTCACTGTTGCACTGCTGCTTTACCTACAGATGCCGTTTGTCCTACATTTTCTTATAATATTTTCTATTAGTTTTCCATAACCATATTAACAAATCATATTCTATAATGGAGTGTGTCACTTCTTGTGATGTCTTTCGCAATTACTACTTCATGTATTAAACGCCAGAAACGAACTTTATATAGTACTAGTGGTCCGCCCCAGCTTCGCCCGTGGTACATATTTCGCAATAAAAGGTAGCCTATGTCCTTTCTCGGGTATCAAAATATCTCCATACCAAATTTCATGCAAATTGGTTCAGTAGTTTAGGCGTGATTGAGTAACAGACAGACAGACAGAGTTACTTTCGCATTTATAATATTAAGTATGGATTAATAACGTTTATATTATTTATGTATGTTCTACATAGGTAACACATATTTGTATAAATAAAACCTACCTACATGTGTTCTTAAAATATATCACAATAAGATAGGCTCACTAGCCTGGAAACCACCCACTTCATGTTTTGCACCTGTATTTCAGATTTCAAGACGTAGGTTTCTTTACTACCTACACATCTATTTTAATCAATATTACATGCCAAAGTGGAGCATGGAAAATTTTACATTATGAAATCATTATGAGCTTTGAAGCCGCGTTTTATATTATAATTTGAGATATAAAACTGATGACTTATAATTAAGAAATCGACCATAATGAAAGCGTAATGAAACCTTTCAAACGATATGTTTAAACAAAACATGATATTTTATCAAAAAATAAATACACGACATAACTAAAGAAAATAATGAAATTCATGGTTCATAAGTTCCTTTATAAACAAAGAACTTTTTGTTGTTTGCTTTGACATATCAAGGTTCATAAAGCGCAAATTCGCCGGCTCACCCGAAACTTCTAGTAAATACAGCCGACCTACATTTGCCCGGAGAAGGTTCCGACACAAAATGTACATAAAGCAGCCAATACGGGTATATTACCTTCATTACAGAATTCGCGGTGTCACGGTATGTATGACGAGTTTCAATAAGCCAGCCAATGTCGAATATTTTGATGTCTCCTTTCGTTTGATGCCACCCTGGTACTAAGGTTTCATGTAAAGGTCGCGAATATCGTAAAGGTGAAAACCATCAGTATGATATTTATAATTTTCTATTACATAGAGATTCTTGATTAAGGTTCTGCGCAGTTTTTCTAAGTAATGTTTTAAGCTTTAACGGAGCAGATCTCTGAGAAACATTGTAATTAATGAAATTACCAATAGTTTCAAGCTTCAGCCTACTTTTCATTACATTTGCTCTAAATTGAAACGAAAATTAAATTACATTAATATTAAAAAAAGAAAACATTGTAACAAGGCAACACATAAACCTATAAAGTTCATATGCATGCTCAAATAATAACCCCTCTTTGATAAATATCCATCCTATCTAAAGGGCAGAAGCCTTGCAACAATAAGGCTCAAATCTTTCCATTTAAAGAGACAAAGTAAGTAGAAACAAAGCCTGCGGCGAAATAGAGATGAAATTGAATTCATAACCTAAATATTTCAGTCTTTGATAATAAATAGGGCTCCAACGGGTCGCCATTGGAGCGCTTCCATTGTATTCTAGAATTTATAACTAGCTTTTCCCGTTAATTTATTTCTCACATTTGGCCAGCACTGCATTCATTTTGCTATAACAATAATAATTGGGTGTTATTCATACGCAGAATGCAGTTTATACCTAAATATCATAGTGTTTTTGTTAAAATTGTAACTTATTTGATTAATTAATATATTCAACAATTTTATTGCTTTTTGAGTATTTTTAGTATAACTATGCGCTACAATAGTAAAACAGACGAGAAATATTTACCTGTTATAATCATATTATTCATTAATTTTATATTATTATTAGATAGGTAAGTATAAGAAGGTTTTTATGTATCTAATAATTTTATTTAACTTGTTCTATTTCACTGCGAAATGAAATTCATTTCACAATTGCAGAAAGGTTCATTAAAAATTTAATGGACTATATTCGCAAGTGGTATCTCTGTTTAAAATTTAAATCATATTTAAATGATAAAGTTTTATCTGAATTTTATTCAACTGTTGCTTCTTCAATTATCTGAAACTAGCTGCGTCGCTCGGTTTCACACACGAAAGCTCGCGGGTCACTAAATGATATTTTTCTTTATTATCTACATATTAAGCTATATCACTGTAAATTATCATCAAAATCCGTTACGTGTTTTAGGCGTGAAGAAGAGGCAGACACATAGATCGACAGACAGTTACTTTCGCATTTATAGTATTTGTAGGGACAACACTTTACAAAATAATGAACAAGATAATAAGCAAAATTGAATTTACTCTAAGCTTTCTCTTAGTTTAATTAATCGAGACAGAAATGAAATGAACTGAAAAAATGAACAGGCCGGCATGAGCTCACCCTTAACCTTAGCTAAATAATTAGCAAAACCTACTGTAATACAATATAATTAAAACCGATTTGTAAGCGAAGCCTTACTGAAGTAAGTAAACAATCGATTACATAATATTATATACGAACAAAACCTTATACATGAGGATATGCGTGACTGTTAACAAAATAATCAATTGATTTACAATAAATAGATTTGACTGATTTCATATTAACTATATATTCATAATGTTTTTTATTGTTTTTGGACCGTATTTTTCGAATAATAAGTAATATGACAGCAGCAAAACTAGGTTAAAATGTTCAACTTTATCCAACGCAAATATTAAAACCGTTTAGCTTCATAAATAGAATCGCATTGCAAAAGATCCTTAGAGACTGTAGTGTCGCCCTAAACAGTAATCCTCAATTTATGGCAATTCCCGGGAACGTAATAAATAAAGAACTCCATAAACGTCGAGCGAAATATAAATACTTGTAGTGTAAGGTCGGCCATGTTTACGTAAATGTCAGAATTTCTTGAATGTCAGTGAGAAAGTAGTAAGGGAAGCACGTTACTCGGTATAACATTCTACACGTGATTGTCACGTGGTCCTTGTTATTCCCTGTTTAGTTAGGATGGTTATGATCGGTGCGGGATTAACCTTTGACCCCTGGGTTTGCGTAATGAGGCGTGCAAGGTATAAGTAGGTATAAGTCTGGAAAGTTTCACAAAGAAGTGATTATGTGATGATATCCTAGTGTTATCCTTGATATTTTACTTTTTTTTCAAAAATAATTAATAATATGGTTGTATTTAATTAATACAACAAGCAATATATTGCACGAAAAGCATTATTGCGACTGCTGTTTAGTCTCTATATTTTCAGCATAAGAGCTTACAGCATTTTACTAAATCAACCTCAACAAAGAGTTTTACAGTTAGGTCTATAAAGTGACAGTAATTCTATCTGTAGAGAAGCCAAGAAACACAATAAAATCGATAAGTCCGCTGGTTTATAGGTCGGCGATGCACTGATAATAATTCTTTCAGTGACCCATTTCGGCGGCAGCAGCTTTGGTCACTGTTAAAAATAGTATTTTTCATCGAATACTACACCGATGTTCAATATTCAATTCGGTATAGGTGTATGATATGTTTTGATTGAATTAAAAGCTCGAATTTTTGGTTGAAAATAGAAAGGCCTAAAAATTACAATGGCCTCACAAATGTATAGAATATCCTATAAACTATAAAATAATTTATTATTGCATCTCATATACAAGCAACCTTTAATCAACCCTTAAAGAAAATAGCAATCTTTTTGAATTCATTTATATTTCAATTTGAAATCGAATGTTTACAAGTACATTACTATAACTACGGTTTTTGTTATGATATAATATTTTCACCCTTATGTCACAGTCGAAAAGAAGAACATGACACAATTTGAATTTTGATCATCACATTTTACAATAAGCTTGCTTATCCGTAAAACAACCGTTTACGCCACAGTGAAACCGACCCTTTTTCAGATAAAGTAAAACACGAAACAGTCGTGTTTAAAGATAACCTTGAACGATAATACCGAATAAATACTTTTTTTTTAAACCGCCTTTGAACTTATCTTTAAAAGAGAAAATAAAATGAGAGTAGCGTTGATAAACACGATAAAATAAAAGTAGAGTTTACCCCACCCACAGCTATTTGTACGGTCAATTAAAAATAAATGCAGCTGTCAGAGACGTACGTCACGTGGTACATACACGTGTATGGAGGAATCTAATCGTTTCATCAACTAGTGTACACGTGTATTTAGTTAGTATGTTAGTGAGTTAGTATGTGAGTGAGTTAGTACGTAAGAGCATTAGTACGTAAGTGAGTTGTTCGTTAGTCTATGAGTATGATATTACGCAGGTAAATTTCATAAGAACTTTACAGATAATTTTTTATAAGTAGGAGATTAGCTAAATGTATCGTTAGATAGAGTCTCGTATTAGTTGGGATAAAAACCCTTTCCAGAACAGAGATAGACATAAAAGCCCGTCTCCCTTAAGTGGTATTGAGCAGACACATTTATTTCAGACTGTTTCGCTAATTGATTTTTCTTTATGGAAAAGTAGGTATGTGATTAGCTAAAGACATATTATGTTTTGTATTTGGTGTATTGTTCGATGGATGCAAGGACCTCTGGTTACACACGCTTTTCAGTGTCAAAGCTATGATTGTGTCACTTTATTATTGGTCAGGTAATTTCTGAATTGATTTGGGTTTAGAGAGAATACATTTAAAACTAATTAATTTGAGTTTATTATCCAAGGTTTCACAGATAACAATTTCATTTTCTTCTAAGAAATAAGTACCTAATTTGACATAAAGAAAATAAGGTACGCCTTTACAAACATCGAAATAGATTTGATTAAAATTCAACAGCAACAGACTCTATCTAATAAAGATTTGTTTAGTGCGATTGTTTGACCTCCAACTGTCTCTACGTACCTTGTTTGACCCTTTAAAAAGGGTGACACATTACCTAAAGCTTTGTGTATCAGTAAGAAGTCAAAATTATAAAATGACGAAAATTTTTAGTATAGCAGTCAGCAGTTTCAATTATAACATAGATAAATTAGTATGTATTAATCCAGAGTATCCAGATCTTTTTATTTATTTTTGCTTTGCACGATCATTTTCCGATGAAAAAGTTATTAATATTCATCAAGACTTTTAAACTCATGAGTGTGGAAAGCAGTTTAACACCTATAAGTATTCCTTTAGTGAATTTTAAATTGATATTTACTGGTATAATAATTTATATTGTGTTATGTGAATAATAAATAATACCTTATAGATTTTAACATCAAACAAGCAATTTTCACTTGAAAGAGATATTGCTTTGTGTAAAGTTATATAAGATGAAAAGTATTTTTCCTTTTGTAGCTATTTTTAGTGGGAAAAAAAGGAAGCCACAGAATAATCAAAATAATTAATTAAGCTTTATTTTCACAAATAAACAAGCAATGTTATTTAGACGAGTTTACTTTGGTAATTAAATGGCGTAGGATGAGTTACAGTTACGTAAGTCAAGTGCACATGGCGCCTTCATCACAAACACTCGATGACATTTAGAATTATTGATTGTGCCGAAAATACATATATGCTATCATCGTAATGATATACCTATAACATTATTACCATAGGTAATGGTGTTCCTATGGTGGGGAAATTAATATTGAATACCATTGACCATTCCTTACCAATATTGTTTATGTTTGGTCTGTTCTTTCGACTGTGACAAAAAATCTTTCGTCTGTGACAGAAAGATTATTCTGTTATTTTTTAAAAGTTTAATATTTATTAAAATCGAAATAGCAATCGTATGCTCCTCTCTAAGTTATTATTCCTATCGATATTTTTTAAAGGAAACCATGTGAATGCATGTCAATAATCCAAGAGAATTATTGTTTTTGTTGCTTACGCCACCAGTTTGTTTTATTTGTAGGTATTTATTATTTTTACATCACTTTCGCTTCTCTTCTAACCGTTTATATGAGAGTGCTGAATATGACGAGTTTTGTTTCTTAATAAATAAAACTTTGTGTTAATTAACAAGTTTTTATATACGAGCTTAATGTCATACAACGACTTTCAAAACAATTCCGCTCATTATTTCATAATTAATTTTACTTTTGGTGACTTCCTACGGTTTCTTATTATATTCGACCATTCATTATATAATAAACATCAAAGTGGAAAGAAATGTACATTACTTTACCTGAAAATCGATTTTGTTGCGATGTTAGCGATGCGCTACGTCACAATTATTTTGTATCTATCTAATGTTTGCTATTAATAATTATTAATTCACTTTACTAATTGATTTAGACTTTAAATAAATAACCTTATCATTAGACTCTTCTTAGAGCCCTTTAAATCTATACATATAATAAAATCGTAGGAAAGTCAAAACTGTACATTGAATATTTTTTTAAAAGAATACCTGGGCCGTGATCTATAATCGATATAGAAGCCAAAAACATAGTTTTTAGAATTTTTGTCTGTTTGTCTGTTTGTCTGTTTGTCTGTTTGTCTGTATGTTTGTCCGAGCTAATCTCGAAAAGTACTGCATAGATTGACTTCAAATTTTGCATGAATATTACTAACAGGTCGGGTGAGGCTATAGGCTACATATTATCAAGCTATCATCTACGGGGGAGGAGCTGTGAACCTTTATTTTTCTTACGTATTCCGTGTATTACGACAGCGTACAATCTAAAGACTCATGTTTAAATGTTGGTTTCGAGTAAGCCATGCTATTATCTAGCTTTACAAAATAAAAACTATGTCATTTACGTAATTTGGGCAGAGAAACAGTTTAATGAATTTAGTAGTATAAAGACAAATTAGAAACAGCGCCATCTATTAAATGTTATAAAAATCAAATCAATTTACACGTTAACTATTGGAAATTAATAATCAAATGACGCATATATAAATGTTGTTTGACAATATCTAGATTGACACTATAAAAATTATGCCATTTAAGTAACTTGGGAAGAGAAACATAGCTTAAAGAATGTAAGTTGTATAATGTTAATTTTGTAACAGCGCCATCTATGAGATTTCGTAAAAATCAAATCAATTTACATGTTAACACTACTGAACACAATGTTAAAAATTAATAATTTAAATATAATTATGTTATTTATTTATTTAACTCTTTAACCCATATCTTCAGTTCCCTATAAGATATATTTCGTGTAAATAATAAACTACATTTTTTTTAAAGTGAGGGTACTTAGATGTTTATTATTTTAAGTAAAAATAGACACCATTATCTACAGTTAATCTAATGATTGTGTTCCAAAGAGTATAATAATATATTGTTGTGTTCATTAGTTACAATTTTTAAAATCTTCGTGTTTTATAAATTTACTAGCTTACCGCCCGCGGCTTCGTCCGCTTTGTCTAAAACCTAATAAATTATGTACTAAAACCTTCCTCTTGAATCAGTCTATCTATTAAAAAAACCGCATCAAAATCTGTTGCGAAGTTTTAAAGATTTAAGCATACAAAGGGACATAGGGACATAGGGACACAGAAAGCGACTTTTTTATACTATGTAGTGATATTTATAAAGCAATTGAATGCCATAAAACCAAAAATATCAAATGCAATCTTCGTGTTTTGTGAATTTTCACCATCATGCGTTCCCACAAAAGGTAAGTTGTTACTTACAGGTATTTATTGAAATGAAATGAAATGAATGATTCTTTTATTATTTTGAGGTGCATTGGGAACAGAAGTTTTTGATAAAATTTTATTTGTAAGTACTTAGCTTTTTTTATAGATTTACAGTTAACTTTTGATTTTTTTATTCAATGCTAATAAAATTATATCGCCTTTGGAAGTCGATTTCTGCTGATATTTTTACTACACCACTTGAAAATTGATGATTTGATGATAAAGACAGTAGCAGCGAGGATTAAGTGGAAATTAGTAATCATCCGCTTCGTCAATTTTTGACTGAAGTTAATGTCCAACGTCCAATGGTTCAATCATTGGAAGTATCGCAGGAAATTTTGGAGGATATTTTTCAGGAAGGAGAGGAGGGGCAGCCAACCACATATCAAACTACTACGTTTTAGTACCGAAAAAAATGTTATTGCCAAATGAAACGTAAATTTTGCACTCACAACTTTACAAGTAATGTTTTTATTTTGCGGTTATCTGATTATAATATTAATCGTTATGGCTATCGACGTACCGACCGTACTGGGATCAGAGTAGGTACATGATATACAGTTCATCATCCAGGATTGCTTAGAGCATTTTCACACTGAAAAAGATGTTTTCTTTGAATCGTAGTTGCTTCATTTATTTATTTTTAATCATTTTAAATAATATGTTTTATATTTTATAAATATATCATTTTCATTATTTAAGTAGATAAAATAAATTATGTTACGGTTTTATAAGAAAACACATTATATTTGTTAGGCGACTTGTTAGGCGAGGTGATTTCTTCCAGGCAAAAGAAATCATCTTCAGGATGGAATCATCCTGGATCATCTTCAGAATCATCTTCAGAATCATCTTCAGAATCATCTTCTGAATCATCTTCAGGATGGAATCATCATCATGGATCCAGATGGGGGTCAAGTGACGCGGGCCACGTACCACAAACATGCTTAGTTTGTGGTATCGAGCGCGAAAGATAGTCATCGTGTTTTTAGTAAAGTTACTATGTAAACTAACGTAATTTAATACTTAGGTACATATTCTATAATGGTGTGCTCAAACTGTTAATCTACATTTAATTTAGATTATTATTTGATACTAAGTAATGTAGAATTTAAACCACATTCATGTTTTCTTCAGATTTTAAGATTTTCTTATCAGAGTGTTCAATTTTAATGTAGTTAAATTTTATAAGAGACAATAATTAAGAAAATTTTAAAATAAAGTGTCACGTATTTTTTTTAAACAACGAATGACGAAAAACGACCTAATCGCGGACGAAGTCGCGGGCAACAGCTAGTAAAGAAATAAAACTACGGGAAATAAAATGTGTAACCTGAGCTGTTACTATACCTATTTTATATGATTACTAGCTTTCCACCCGCGGCTTCTTCCGCACAGTCAAAGAAAAACCCGCATGTACTATGCGGGTTTAAACCCGCATAGTACCCGTTCCCGTGGGATTTCCGGGATAAAACCTATCCTATGTCCCGGGGTAAAGAGTAGCCTATGTCCTTTCTCGGGTATCAAAATATCTCTATACCAAATTTCATGCAAATTGGTTCAGTAGTTAAGGCGTGATTGAGTAACAGACAGACAGAGTTACTTTCGCATTTATAATATTAGTATGGATTATTAACTAATGGATATGTGCGCTCATTTTATGAAAATTACGAAGATGGCAGCTGATGGAAACGTTTATTAATTATATAAATTGTTCGTTCAAGCTCGATATTAATCGCAAATTAATGAAACGACAATTTTCATTGGGCGGAAAAGATGTTGATGGACAAGGTTAATAATTTAAAGGTATTCTTATTGAATATGAAAACTCAATGTAGTTGCCAAAGCTTATAACGTAATTCATAATATAGGTTTATAAAATATGTAGGTACTAAACTTATTAGTTTAGTACGTAATGTTTTATTATTATAAAACATTATTAGGTAGATATATTAAAGTCGCAACATATTAACGTCGTCTGTTGTAAATATGTACGTAGTTACTATATCATAAAATGGAAGGAATAAGTATTAAAAATGATATCCAACTAAATATTGTAACAGAATCTTAAAGCTATGACTGCGGGGAGTCTCTCTGCAATAACAACTTTTAACTAATTCAGTCGGCCTAGCTCACGTACTGTCTAGCTTAAATAAAAATATGTCTAAAATGTTTCATTTTCTCTTGTTTTATTATCAAATAAATATTCCATTTATATCTTGTTTTCATTTAAGAGTAAAAAATGAAATTTATTTCCACGATAAAAATATAAAGAGACGTGAATTTCAAATATTAATTTCGAAGCGAATAGCGATGTAGTTACTTGAATTACTGCGTAATAAGGTTCGACGGGGCGCGCTACAATACCGTCTTGAAATTGATATAATTTTGTAGCATATAACAATATCATAATAACATCAATGTTCTTATAGGTAATACATGTTCTTGTAGTAGTTATAAGTTTCCGTATATAATATTTAGTTTACTCTTTGAGAGAGAGTAAAAAACGAGAAAAAAATGTCGTCATGATTATTGATTTCAATAAATAGGTGCATTTCAATTGAAAGCCTTTGCGATGACATACGTAGATAATATTATTCGTAATTTAATAAATAATAGTTAAAATTATATTTTATGTTAAGGTTATAACTATACTTTTTCCGATACCAATACCGATAAAGTTTTATTAAAAATAATATAAGATCATTAAAAAAACATACATCAAGAAAATCCAAATATTTTATTTTATGCAAGTACATACCTAAGACATCTTACAGCAGTCTACAAATAATTGGATAGCATTCAACAACCAGCAAAATTGATGCTTGAACCTAACGATATAAATTGAATGCTTGTAAAAATGTGACCAAAAAATTCCAGACGAAATTTCTAGAAACTCTTTATCCTTTTAAGCCTATAATCTCGTGTAATCATGATTTATACAGTCGGGGTTAATAAATTCGAGGTTTATGTTAATTCTTTACCTGCTGAAGTTTAAATTTGATTTTATAATCATTACAAATTACAATCAAGGTCAGGTTTCACAACATACTGATGTCTTTAAACAATAACTAACTATCCTATTCCCAACTTGTAGAATAAATTTTTCATATTATGTCTATTATTTCATTGTCATTTACATATAATAACATATAATATATATCACAAATATCATAACAAAGTAGGTACCTAAACGTAATGTATTCATTATTGTAATACTATTGTCTATTGATTAAAATCCTACAAGTTCTCATGATAAAGACCGACAGGTCAACGATCAGGCATAATAACGTAATACTATTAGTGATTTTTTCCATGACAGTGATTTAATAGCCTTCTTAACATAATCGAAGCCTGTTAAGGCCATCGAACTAATGAAGTATCTACTTAGGTTAAACAATATAAAGTATGATGATAATACAGAAAAACAAAGAACACTCGGGACTGCCGCGGTAAAGCTATTGCATAGCATGCCTTCAAGCCACACCTCCGAGCCCGTCGGAGTGGGGAGCGTGAGGTTCTTTCGTTATGGAATTTCTCGATTCGGTCCCCGCGCTCAAGGCCCGCGATAGAAGCTATGCAATAGCTTAAAAATATTATTAAGACTTATTACTTTATGAGGTTGTGACTTGCGCGTTAAAGTCTCAAATAACAAACACTTATAAACAGAATATTATCATCTAAATTCTTGAAAAATCTGTGAACCGTCAACCGACCGTATTAAAAATGTATATGAGAGATATCATTTCAAGAACATCATGCTATCTCAATATGTTTATAGCAAGATAAAGGGATGCGTGAAAATGCTTTTAGCATAAAAATACAGTCTGAGCATTAAATTAAAATAGCTGGAGGGCTTCCGAGCGCGAGGGCTCCTCTCTAAAGAGTTCTTCATTCCACTCTGAGTTTGTAGGAAAATGTTGCAGACTAAACTATGTTAATCTTCCTTTTAAAATATATGATGTATCTCTAGACTAGGGACAAAATTAATGTTAGATATGAAGTCATACTTACCTATAATATTATTTCTCTTAAAGAGACTGCTTAATTAATTCTTATGTTGATGTCTGATGATACCAGATGTCTGATGTATTACAGAACATTGTTGGATTATTTTCTCTTTGATTTTTTTACAAATTAGCACACCTTTTTACGTGTTATCACTTTATTTGTTTGCAAACCATTAACGTGGAACACCCAAGTGTCATTCTATCCGACTGCTTCAGTAATCCCATTTTTTGTCGCCATCCCATCATTTCCATCCCATCCGGTCTATAATGGTTGGGAAACTAATATCGCTTCAAAATGCGCCTGGTTATACTAATAGTTTATATAAAGATACCAATATTTATTATAAGTACCTACTCTGAAATAAGTTCTAACTTCGAATGTTAAAGTCACATATGTTACAAGATTTTATAGGTTATAATAAATTTTACAGTGGCCGTAAAAGAGGTACCTAGTTTAAAACAGAACATGCTAGGAGCTTGTGTGACATCTAATATCTTTCTAGTTTGAATTCAATTCAACTGGCATAAAATATGCTCTTTTTTTGCAATGGAAACGAAAATGACATAATATAAAGCAAGTGTGATCTTTACTCTAAAACATCAATCAAGGTCTTTAAATTTCGCAATGATTGATGTAAGTATTTAATGTAATGTATGTTCTGAAATTAGTGCATGAGAAGTCAATTTTGTTTCGATAACCTATCAATAATGCTGGTACATTTTAGCTTATCAGATTGGTATCAATGTGCTGTGAATGTAGTTATATAATGTTTAAGCGATAATTTGAGTGCCAAAAATATGGACAGCCTCGTTATATGAAATTATAATTACCTATCTATTTTCAGAAGATTCTAGAAAATTTTGAATTTATTACAGAAAATACGTAGAGTATGTAATACGTAGAGCTTTTGTGAAAATATATTTTAATCGATATTAACTATATTGTATCTAGCCTCTAATTATAGTATTTTCCTTGTCCATTTGATTCTACCCTTAAAGCTCCAAAAGCTTTAACTTGAGATCATTTGCTCAAAACTCTCTATAGAGATGTATAAAGGATAGAGGTGTGTGACAAAACATTAGATAAAAGCTTATAAAAGCTTCGACTTTTATTGACGTCTAGACAGTAACACAATGGTTTCTCTTGGGTTTCTCGCTAATGTGTCATTAGCCATGCATTCTCTACGTGTAACATGACGCAATATGCCTGTACTCTATGACAAGCTGAAAGACTTCCAAAACCATTTTTGAAACTAGCTTCTCTTTGTTAATGGCTCCAGTAACTAGCTTTTATCTGCGTCAATGTGAATGGGTAAAACGTTTTAGTACAGGAATACTGAAGCTTTGTAAGGGAGAAAGAAATTATAAAATTGTTTTAAGATGGGTAAAAACTTACGATATCTTGTGAAATAATATAATGATGTTGGTACCTGTTTCTAAATAGTAATCGTACCTTTATGCCATGTAAAAGTTTATTTTTCCTATATCTCAATTTAAGAAACCAAAAAAATAGTTATATTGAAGCTTTAACTGATTTGTTAAAACAGTTATTGAGCATTATTATTGTATAGTCGTACCCTCTCTATAATAGAGATATCGGCGCATTAATTTTTTTTATGAGTTTCTTTCAAGAGGAGAACTACAATTATTTCTTTGTTATCAGCTTGTTATTAACGAAAACATCGTATTAATAAATAAATATGACTCATATTTCTAGTATATCAAAATGTATCCCTATGACGTCGCAATTGATTCTAAGCCTAACCGTAGATATGAAGCATTCAAAAAATCTTCAATTTAATAATAATAACTTGCATTTGGTTCAATCTACGCAGTTATTACCTGTCGATATTATACATACAGACCCAATGTATTAATTTATAAAACATATATGTATAACAAATACAAAACCTTACCATTACTTGCTACGTAGTAGAAAACAACATCAATAAACCTTCATAGCTCCATACCTCATCTCTATCGAATTGCGCGTCATTTTCCTCAACAATCACAAAGTACCCTCGCCTTAAATGCTTTTAACATTAATCAAGTTAGCAATTGATTCTAGAGGTCCTTGGAATCTTTTGTACTTACAGGATTCAACCGGTGTTATGTCCGGACCTTCTGCTGCCAGCATCTTCATCGTGATAGCCCCTGGTAGGACACTGCTTGAAACCGACACCTTGAATAATTTAAAGAACGGATAACCGAAAAAAGGAGCCGTCAGGACACTAGAGCGAAAGTACGACCCAACAGGCTGTCGTCGGTACTGCACTATTGATCATAACGAGCGGTTGTTGGGCGCAAGCGTAGAACGCAGGTACCCACGCATGCGCCATCTTCTCCACACCATACACCACCGGAAGAACGTCATTTGACATGTGACAGGGCAGTTTCCGGTCCCCATTCAAGTTCTAATGACGTATTTAGGGGTTTATTTAGGCGTCTGGTGGGAGCTTAATTGAAGTTTTATGATTTCTTCATTAATTGAATTTAACTGTTAGGCCCATCCCAACTGTATGCTATAAACGTTCTATTAATTTGTTCTGACCTTACTCTTTAGTACGCCTACAATCTTCTTAGAAAATTGCCTCCATTTATTTTATTAATGGTTCAAAAGAAAATCTAAAGTATGGCTTTCCAATATGCTCTTATTTTAAATTAACTACTTAGTCGTAGGTAACCGTCGTCGTTAGGTTAGACTTCTAAAGAGTAAGCAATTAATATATTATAATACATATATTATGCTAATATAAATATTGCAATGAATATTTTTATAGAGCAGAAATAAAAACGCTTTAGTACAGAGAAATGTTTATTTATTAATTAAATACCTAAACTTTTTATTCAGAACTTGTAATATTCAGATTATTTCTTCTTTCTTTATTCCATCTACCAAATACAGATACCTACTTGTAAATTTACACAGCATTTTTGATAAAAAAAATATATATTATTTCATATTTGGATTAACAAAAAAATTGAATAAAACACACAACAAGATGTTATAAATAAGTTTTATTGAAAATCGTAAATAAATTTACATAAATATTAATAAATTACATCACGAGTAGAAGAGTTCGTAGCAGCGCGGCTGCTTGTGTGTTTAGTATCCAGCCAATTCGGCGAAGGTGGAGTCCATCTCGTCTGCGAGGCTCTTGTATCTGTCCTTGTTGATTCCCAGCTCGTCTGTCAAGTGCAATCAAGTTAGTACTGTAGGTCTACGGTGTAGCGGGTTACGTGCTACGTGCTACGGTTGCTACGAATGCGCTTTTGAGTAGTATTTGCATGACTATTGATTTTGAAAGGAGTTCAAAGCTAATTTATTGTTTTAATTAATACTGCAAATAATTTGATTGTTTCTTTTTTATGAAAAATAATTAAAATCTCTGCAACTTCTTATAAGTCCCAAATACATACTAGAAATTAAATTACGTAGAACTACATCAACATATATCTACATCTCTAGAGTTTCATTATAAAGGACCCATGTCTGTTATAAATTGGGAAGAATTTTGTGACTGATCTTAAAATATCAGTACACATCGAGTTCGCTGTTAAAAAAAGAAAGATTAATGTTGTTAAATATTAAGTTATTTTTATAGATTCTCTTAATTTTATGAATATGTCGATTTATATAACTATTTTAACCATTTATTTAAGAGTTTAAAGTACATGTACCTTAGAAGCATTGGTCCACGACGGTAGCAGCAAAGCGTAAGACATATTAATCACAACACAGAAAGCAAGGTTTATATTGTATGAAGGCGATTTCTAAAGGATTGTCCGGAATTCGTTAGGTATTTCTAGGTTAAGGACAATCCTCTAAATATCGATGGGGTTAGGATTAAAGAGATGTTATTAGCAATCTAGAACATATTATGACGACTTCCCAATAAACACGTAAAATCTAGGGCGGTAGAATTTAGAGGCTAAATTTCGTATGTCTAATATGGAGACAGCTAAAGGACGGTTCTGTCTTATACTAAGTGCTAAGGGAAGTTAGTATCCTGTCAACTCGGCGAATGTGCCGTCCAGGTCGTCACATATCGCCTTGTATTTCTCCTTGTCGTTGAACAATGCGTCTGGAAAATTTTGTTATTAGACAGCTTGTGAAGAAATTAGTTCAAGTGACTGTAAAAGAAGTAAGCTTATTAGATCTTTTATTAACCTGCTATTATTGGCCGAGTTTCGAAGAAGTAGATGGTAATTTTGTAAATGTGTTCCTTAATAGCTGACTGCTTCAACACCCAACACAATATTTCAGGAAGAGAGAAAATTCTTCAAGTGTGTTATTGAAATTCTCACTCACGTTAGATTCGTTTGTTTAAGAAATAGTTTAAAATGTGATTTAAATTGGATTACTTTCGTGTGTAAAGATAATAATTCTTCTTTAAATGATTTATGATTGTGAGTGTTATTGTTAGTTTTGATCATACCTTCGAGCCTGTCGACTTCCTTCTGGAGTTTCTTGACGGTCTTTTCTGCGTATTCGGCGCGAGCTTCAGCTTCCTTCAGTTTGATGGTGAGGGTCTTCAGTTGCTTTTTGAATTCTTCTACACGCTGGTTGGCCTTCTCTTCTGAGACCTCCAGTGATTTAAGGGAGTTACCTACGACCTGTGGGGTAACGAACATTCATTTAAGTTTTTACTTGTGAATTTTTATACCGTGCTACCTAACTTATGGATACATGTTTGTGGAAGAAAACGTTGTTAAACGTAATGAATGTATAAGCTCAACTTAATAGTTATACAATATTTGGAACATGTATTGATAACATTGTAATGGTATAATTGATAATGTTTAGTACCTTCAATTCCTCCTCAAGTTCTGTAATCTTTGCGTCACCTGATTTGACACGGTCTTCAGCTCCTTCAAGCTCGTCTTCAACGAAGGCCAGTTTGCGGGATACCTGAGACATAATTATTAATATATTTTGTCATAAAATATTTTCTTTCTTCTTTGTGTCACTAGATCAGACCGAAACTATAACGAAATCAAATGTGTCATTTCTGTCCATTTGTAGGTAATAATCTAAAATATTAATTATGGAGCATTGGACTAAGGACATTTACTTGTTGAAATTAGAGAACGATTGACCTTAAAAGAGTAGTTAAAGTTGTTAAAAGTTTTTTTTTACAGAGCTCAGTAATTGATAAAACATACATCCTCGTTCATTCTTATGGCAATAAAATTGTTAACAGTTACTATTTAAATGCCCAGTTATTTAAATGCTCTACAATTTTACGAGATTTTCTTATGCATTTCATAAATTTTAATTTCAATTAGGTTGTCTTTTGTCCGTTTTAAACAGTTCTAAATAACAGTATTTATAAGTCACCTCATCGGATTTGCCGTCAGCGTCCTCAGCGAGGAGACGGGCCTCCTTTAGCTGGTTGGTGAGTTGGTCCATACGCTCCTCGTCTTGTTGTGCTCTGTTCTCCAATACTTTGCACATACTGCGAATAGATATTTATTGTTAATAATATGAAATAACAATCCAGTGCACTGATTATATAGATAAAATTAATGTTACAATTAGAAAATAAATGCTTGGCTCTAATATTTTTTAACAAAATAATTTGTGATAAAGAAACAGTGTCACGGTTACACGAAATACATGTGAATATTACAAACCTATAAAACCAACGTAAAATCAGAACATAGAAAATATTTTTTTAATATTCTGCGAAACTAATTTTCTGACGAGTAATCTTTATTTGATTAATTCCCTCTTTCATCAACCCTTAATAGAAGAGACATTGAATGAATTTGCTTTTGAATGAAATTGTACTGACTGGGTAGGTACAAGGGACTACTATTACTACTATTAGGTACTATTGTCGAACTGATGAAAGCTTTCATTATTTCTTTTTATTTTAATAAAAAATACTAACCGGTTGTTCTCATCAGCGGACTGTTGTGCTTCCAGAAGTTTCTGCTGGGCGGTGCCGGACCTCTCCTCTGACTTCTCCAGGTCCTCTTCAATCTGCTGCACCTTCCTGTTGAGGGCCGCCACCTCCGCCTCGGTAGCGGTGAGCTGCTTCTCCTTCTCTTCAAGGTCCTTGTTGGCCTGCTCCAACTTGTTCTTGTTGAGAGCCAGGTCCTCTTCCACCTGGAGGAGCTTCTTTTGGAGTTCACGGACTTCCTCGTTGACCTGGAATGAAGTGCGTTTTTATGGCAACGATTAAATTATTAAACTTACTGACCAATTTCTATATACACATTTTCTACATTGTTCAAAGACACATTTCTATAATCACTGCTCCTGGAACTGTGAGTTCTATAATTTTTATTATTCTGCGTATCAAGATACTAAAAATTCCTCATACTTAGCATTCATGTTTATTATTGAAATAAGTATACGACCATATTTTTTGCATGATGGTTGACATTAACCCCCTAAATGAACTCGAAATTTTGTTTTCAATACTTTTGTTTACTGGTTTTTGAAAATAATCAGTTTTGAATTTCGTTTTAGGATACCCAAGAACAAAAAGAAGTAACCACATAGAAAATTCTAGCCTGTAGTACTAACCTTCTCGGCACGGAGGTTGGCGTCCCTGGCCTGCTGCTCGCAGGTGTCAGCCTTGTCCATGGCATTGTCCTTCTCCAGCTTCATCGCCTGCATCTTCTTCTTGATCGCGTCCATGGTGGCTGCTTTGTTTTTTTACTTTTCGGTCACAAAAAATACGCCAGTTGTACCTGAAAGTATAGTTGGATTGTTAATTTTAATTCATTTAACTTAGAGAAAATAATGTGAAGCATTCTTTTCTAAACTTATTGTACAGAGAAAGGCAGCATTATTTTCTCTGACAACCTTTCTTATTACGCTTATCCTAGCTTTGTGTTGGAGGTATCGTGAAATGTTTAAACACTTATTTGATATATCGAGACTATATTTTGTATTCAATTTATACCGTATACATTAGAAAATTTAAATGTAAATAAAGCGAATCCATTAGCGTCTTTTCCTACGATTTGTAGATAAGCTGTAAGTAAATCTATTTAGAGCCCCGTATCCGTAATCTCAATGCTAAGTGTGAAGGCCATTACAATTTTTAACCGACTTCAAAAAAAAGGAGGAGGTTATCAATTCGGCCGGTATATATATATTTTTTTTTTTTTTTATGTATGTACACCGATTACTCCGAGGTTTCTGAACCGATTTACGTGATTCTTTTTTTGTTCGATGCGGGATGGTGTCGAATTGGTCCCATAAAAATTTTATTTGGATAGGCCCAGTAGTTTTTATTTTATGAGCATTTTTGTCTGTAGGTATTTGTAAATTTTGCAAGTGCAAGTTTGAAGTCGGTTGTTTTTAACGCAGTTATCACTTGTCATAAGCTCGATATTTCAATTCCAAGTATTTGCATATTCGTAGTAAAAGCTGACGAAGCAGATATTAGTTACAGAATCTGAGTTTCTACATTGCAAGAATAGATCGACTTTTATATCTATTTGTTCACACTTGGCGGAGTTCCAACCAGCCATATGCAGAACTGCAGATTTAATAGTCTAGTTCAGTTTATCTTGTGAAAGTGAAATTATTTCAAATATTGTAAAAATTTTGTTTAATAAAAAAATTATAACTATCTTATTTTGTGTTTTATTTGGAATTAATTTACTTTGCGTTATTAATATAATAAACTTCCCAAAAGACCTAGATACATTATAATAATATGTGTACCTTATAATTATTAATTAATAACATTACAAGGTTTGCGTATTTATTAAAACTTAATAATTCTGAACATTCTTGACTTGCGCATCAACTCGAACGTCTGCGTCGGCGATGAGATAATCTCCCGTATTTATATCTATCTATACAATAGCTTTTGAGAACAGTAGGTAGTTATGGGGCTTCCTTTAATCTCTAAAATACTAACCGTTTCCTATAATTTCCGTTTAACATTCTACTTTGAGTTGTACGAACGTTTCATAAAACTGTTTCTAGGTTATTTTTATGTTTGTAAGTTGGACTATGTTTTGTTTAAAATTGATTTAAAAATGTTATTAGATTTTATAATTTTTTAATTATCCATAATTTGCTAATTCAAAAAATAATTCGATGTTTGATTCCTATTGTTTCATTTATATGTACCATACAAACAAAAGCAAAATGATTAAAATGTATAATCCTTTATGAAATATTTGTTATATTGTAATTATTTGTATCCGCATTCTGTATTATTTATAATTATCATACAAGTTTTGTAGACGATAAAAAAAATTAAATATAGGTAACCGTTACGTCAACCGTATAAATCCGTTAAAACGTCCAGAAACGTTCGTGTTGTGCGAAAATAACGCGTGTGTGACGCGGCTTTATTTTTGGCGGGCTGTCAAATATTACAGTTTGGTATCTGAAATAAATCGCTGTTTAAAACTAAACAGCTGCTACATAACAGTGTTCTTTGCACGCTTAACTAATCAGTGGAAGATTGTATAAGGTTTCAGTCTTAATTAATTATTAATATTATTCACAATGTTAAAGTGCGGATTTTTTAAGTAGGTATATTTTTTGTGTCAGTTATGATATTAATGTTATTAAAAAAATTAAAAACGTATGTATGTCTTAAAATACTGAAACATAATATTTTAAGCTAGACGCAACAAGTTAGTCAATTTTCTACTTTAAAATTCTCTTACAATACTTTAGCTAATATAAAATAAATAGAATGCGGGAATTTTTTACATTAAATTAATTATTCAGCATGATAAGTATTTTTCGATTAAAATATTTGGTGTAATATGTCAAGGATAGATACTTAAATAAAAAAATCAAAAATATAGAACGATGAACTAAACCGAAAGCGATGAACTAAACGAATGTTTTTTGTAAAGTTACTAATTGATTATTTTTATTTTTAGTGTAAAATGACTTAATTATATGTCTTAAAGTACCCAGAAGTTTGTGTTTTATGTTATAAATTTTGTTAAAACTACTCTGCAGCTGTACTTAAAAATATATCTTTAAAGTAATGTTCTCTATCACGATTTATACGAATCAATAGAATCTTTAATAAAGTTATTTTATTCTAGTTTCGTGTTAAAATGAATTAGAAACAATTAAAAAGAATGGTTACAAAAAAATATTATAACTGTATGTGTCACTTAGTCATTTATGTTATTGAAAACTTTACTTACAAGTTATATTTATTGTGGCTCTATTAAATATTGTGATTTTTACCAGATTAACTATCTCTTAATCAACTGTCACCTGCCACGTCCTAAATAATTATAAAAAATGGGGCACACGTTAAAAATACAATCCACGGCGAGTTTTCCCATATCGCTAAATAAATACATCGGACGGCCGCAAATAGGTCGACCGTCGCGCACTATTTTCAGCAAAGACGCCCGCGCAGTGTAATCCGAGACTTTAACACTAAATATCACATTTCAACACAAAGCTAGGATACGCCACTGCACTGCACTATCCCTTGAAGACTCCAAATAGTTGGCTCTTGGGTCCGTCGGGTTCGTGAGGTCCGTGGGTATCCAGCTCACTCACCTACGGGCGGTTCACACGGCGGAGCGGCGCGCACTAACCCGCCCTGAAGCCGCGCCACCCGCCCAGCTATTTTCGGTGCCAAAAATTCAGGATTCCGATCCGCGAGACGGTTATCATGTATGTGTATGGCAGCTATGGGTTACGGATATCGGATTTATTGCACTGCAAACTGACGTTAACGGAAATCTGCTTTCGAACATTCTTTCGGAAATGTTACAGTAAGAGGAAACGAAAGAAAGTAAGGGTCATACCAGCTGCAATCGGCCCTTCTAGCAGCAAGTTTAAATTCGAATACCTAACGGGTCATGTAACGGTCAATGTTAACCAAGAATAAATCCAATTAGTGCTTGTGCACATTGGACATTGAAATCGATGAGCATATTTTCCTTATAAGTACGTAGCTGTTGTAAAGAGACACCTATAGTCGAATAACCTTGTAAATAATAATGCAGTTCACTGTTCACGCCCCTGAAACTTTACTTTATTTTACATTACTTTAATTTAAATATGAAGGGTTAATTTGACTTGACCTACTCAATGAAATAGCAGCATTAAAATGCGACTGCTTGACGCCAAACACGATATCCTATTACCAATTTACCAATGGAAGTCTGCTTGGTTTGTTTTATATTTAAATTTCCCGCCCAGTGTTAAAGATATTTTAACAATTGGAGACTTAACAGCATCAAAAGCGTTAGAGAGAGAAAAAAGCTCTGCGTGGTTTCACCCCCGTGGCTCCTCTCCTGTTGGTCGTAGCGTGATGGTATATAGCCTATAGGTAGCCTTCCTCGATAAATGAGCTATCTAACACCGAAAGAATTTTTCAAATCGGACCAGTATTTCCTTAGATTAGCGCGTTCAAACAAACAAACAAACTCTTCAGCTTTATAATATTAGTATAGATTATGTCTACATGATAACGTTCATCTCAAAACTTAAACATACCTAAGTACATCTTTTATATTGCAGCTAATTTCTCAAGTCGTAACTATGTATCCTAGTTAACTAGGTACTTAGTATTTTTTACAAACACCGATTTAACCCATTGACCACCGAGCGCCCCGATCGGGGCACGACAACAATAGATTTCTATTGTGTCTGAGATTCTAGGGATTGATGGATTAAAATGGCGCGGCGCTCCTACGGAGTCTTACAGACTACCTACAGTCAAATTCAATTAATGAAACAATTGTAAAATGTTTCGTTTCTTGTTAAATTTAAAATACATTGGATGCATTGTATTCAAGTACTAACAATAATTAATCTTACTATTGCAAATGCGAAAATTGTCAGAATGTTTGGATGTACGTTAGTTGCTCTCACACGAAAACAGCTGATCGGATCTGTATGAAATTTGGTGAATAGATAGCTGCGGATACGTTTTATCCGGGAAGGTACAACGCGATTGATGCCACAGTCTCCATTCTCCACCTAGTCGGTAAAAACCACAGATAATAATATAATACTAGGTTGCCCGGTAGGTACCTATTTGAAATATACCTACCTACAATTTATTTATTTCAATGAGGAATAATGGAGAAAAGCTTGCTAGACAACAAGTAAACGCAGAGCAGTAAGTTATTTAAATGGTGTTTATAGTTTGTCATCCTTGTTCTCTTGCTATTGTTACGATTTATTTCTGTACGCGGCTTTCACATCGATATGGGAATGTTTGAAAGAATCTCAAATACCATTGCGTAGAGTACAACTATTTTTAGCAGCCATTGAGATCATCGTCCGTCTTTCATCTAGTTAGCACTAAATAAAGAATAGAAAACAAACATTAAATACTCCTACACAACATTTATGATACATCAGATTACAGGATCATAAAATGAGGCATGTTTTCGGTATATGCGTAATTTTTAATTGTGTATTAAATATTATCCAGTAGCTTAGTAACTATGAACAGAATAGTAGATAGGTATAGGTATGTATTTGTGGGATTTTCATTCAGATTATACTCAGGATTTTTATTCACATGTAAGTTACCTAGTGGCTAGTTTAGGCCACTACAAAAGTGTTCAATTTCTATTACCTATAAATAAACAATCTCGATGAAATTCAGCAAGGATATAGATTGAAGTGGACTGGATTAGGACGTAGAGCACTTCTTGGCAGTACCGGCGCGGCGGTTGCATGAGTGCAACTTATGGTGGCTCTAAGGGGCTCCAAAGTGCATAAACACATTGTAGTTAGATTAAACTACACGCATATTTATCATAGATGTTTATCTTGTTGTTGAATAGGCAAAAAGTTATGAAATTGACAACACTAACTAGTTAGTTACTTAGTTAAAAGGAATAATTTTTTTTATGCAATAGGAAAGCAAACGAGCAGACGCGTCGCCCTGGTGTTAAGCGAAACGCGCCGCCCATAAGCATCCACTCCGCTGGGAAGAGGATGTGTTGCTGTCCTCAAAAAGGAAAGAGAGGGATATTACGGGAATTAAAAAGGAATATTTTTTTTAAATATGTAAAATATTGTTTGATGATAATGAATGCTTAGACCAAAGAGCGTCATTTGAACTTTAGTCTCTACCCTCGTGAGCTACGGCCGGGCGCTGCAGCCAGCAGCTGGTCACAAATTCTGTAAGTGAAGACATAGGTATATTATGTAGATGTTTACAAAATGTCGTTCAAAATACAATCTTGCTTAGTTATGGAAATGTAGTCATGTACTAACCAATAATTAGACATTCTGCAAAATGTATGACATCTAAGACAGGAACCTATGTTTAAAACGTACCTATATTAATTTTTAGAACCTTTTTATTTTCATAGATATTTTATTATGTCGTAGGGCCCTTATAAGTGAAAATAATAATTGGTCTAAGCCAGTAGTGCTAAGCCAGTAGTGCTTTCTGTTATCTAGTAATATACTTAGGTTGTTTATATAAGTACATATATTTCTAATCTCTGCCAAAATTTGCAGATATGTAGGTAGATGCAAGTGTGAAAGATAATATTGTGAAGAAAGATTTATTATAAATTCGTAATTCGTAGATAAAGCCTTTTCATGTGATGTATGAATATGTAGGTAGGTAAAGATAAAAAAAAAACGAGATAATTAAACCTTTAGTTAAGTTACAATACTTCTTAAAGTTTCAAATGTAGGTATCAAGGTAAAATATAACTGTCTGTTGTCTTTTAGTAGATAATTTTTTGCCACTTTATGAAAAACTAGATGTTCACCCGGTTATAAAAACATCAATAAATGTTTTACAAATTTTTAGTTATTATATTACATCGCAATCCCCAGGATATATCAAATTAGCAAATGTAACAAATCAAATATCATTTAACTCCGTTCAGTAGAGTTCTTGAGTTCCGGTGTAAAATAATAACACATTACACGCTTTCTTTTATTAATATTTACTTATATTATAAAGCTGAAGAGTTTGTTTGTTTGTTTAAACGCGCTAATCTCAGGAGCAAGGAAGGCTATAGGCTATATAGTATATATATCATCACGCTAAGACCAACAGGAGCGGAACGCAGGTAAAACCGCGAGGCACAGCTAGTATTAAATTATAACTATATTTATAGGAAGGTCGATGTATAGATATCGAATACATAGTTTTGGAGTTCTTCTTTTTAACTTCTTTACAGTTTACTCCTATCAGCTGTTATCATTTAGTATCTAGTAAGTAACTAGGTAGTATTATTCTTACATAATGATCATAGATTTCATGCATTCAATGGTATAATATATATGCCTCATCAAATTTGAACACATTTCACTTAATGAAAGTCACTTCTGTGACTTACTTTCAGTTTTAATGCCGGAATTAGAATCGAGGTGAACTTTTCAAATTGAGGATTGTTCTGCATTTTGCGTTATTTTTGTGAAATCGTTTACAATCTTTCACTGGTCTTAAGAGTAACCGACAACCGTATTTCTGTTTCAGGCTTAGTTTCAGGTATGAAATAGGCTAGACTTATTGCTTAGGTAACTACCAATATTTTGTTTTTCAAATTAATTTCATTAATTTTTATTATTCAGACTGATTAGTTAATCCATTATTTTATGTTGCGACTTCATCATATTATCATATTTAATTGTAAGCATCATAGTTTTACATTTATTGTTACAACTTTTAATTGCTTCAATTTTTCTAAAAAAAAATTAAAAAAAATGAGGAATTAATATCTCAATTCAACATCACGTAAACTTAATTTTTAAAAAATGGGATTGTCTGGCATTGGCATACCTATTTATAGATTCAGGGATATACAAAATAAAACGCAAATATTGTGAAAAACGTATATATTCATAGTCAATCAAATTATTCGAAGCTTTACATTCGTCGATATTAAAAGCTACTTAATTCGAAACTAAGCAATATGAGTAGGTATTGTATAAAACACGTAAATATGGAAAAATCATTATTATAAAGGGGTCATTCCTGTCCTTCTCATGTCCTCTTACATTGACCCCTTATTCGAGCCATAAAATTAATACTATAATGGAAAACGATATCTTGAACAACTGTTAAGAACTTACAAGATACCTACAGAAATATTTTACAAGAATGCGCTTTGAATAAACCTTAAGAATATTTTTTTCTTTTTCTCAACTTTGTACTATGCTCATACAAATATATGTTTATTTCATATTTCTAACAGACATCCAGCAAGTATAGACCGCATCTCATTCCGTCGAGAAAAAAATAGCGCTTTACTAGAAGGGAAAAATTCATAGCCAACTATGTGCTTGTGAGCACGCTCAGAAGGATAAAGTCCATAATTTATAGAAAGTATATAGAAGTTATATTACAAAAACGGCAGTGCTACATATCTTTAACTCAAAGACAACTATTTAAAGTTTGAAGTGGAGTAGCTGTATGGAATGAGCAATGTTACACATAGGTATAAAATCCCAACCGATGATTTCATTAATGATAAAGCAATATAAATTTATATTAAACATCCAAAATTGTTCAAATGTCATCAATTTATTAATTTCAAATCACATTTACACGCCTCAATCAATTTAATTGCTTCCCAAATCAATTTAAAAAGAAAACTACAATCACAGTGTCACATGTCATTTTATCCGCCATGTGCATAAAGCTTTAAATTTTCCCGCTCATTTTGCATCACATTCTAAAATGGCGGTCTTTAAGGTTGCGTTCAGTTTAATATCCAGAAAGATCTGCGAATGTTTGATCCACTTCCTCTGCGATCGCCTTGTATTTACTTCTTTCTTCAATAACTTCATCTGTTTAGTGGTGTTAGTACTAATTGTTAGTATGGTTAGTAGCTAGTGCGCTAAGTTATATTAATATTGAAACAATTAGTTTTATTTAATACATTAATTGATGTCGCAGATTTTAAATTAATTGATACATTAATATATTTCTACAATCCAGTAGAAATGTATATTATTAAATAAATATCTTCATTAGATCAATGATTTTTAAATATAAGAATCAAACATATTGTATCAGATATCATTATTTTTTACTTCTCTTCCCAAACTGATAATCAATTGACCCAGTTTCAACTAAATGCAGTGTCTATCTACTTAATATATTTATAGGCTGAATTGGAATAAATTTCTTTACAAATTAGCAAAAGAAAATAACAAGCATAGAGCGAATAACTACACAAGCAGTTACAAATAAGGTATGTGCATCAAAAATATAACACTTATTGTGCAAAATGCTGATTGAAAAGGGATATCTTACAGCACATGGTCTGAAAAGTGTAGAAATAAAACGGCGTAGGTAAATAATAAATTATTTATTTATCGTAGTTGAAAAATAAATACCACCATAAATCTATGGATAACGTTAATACTTTGTCAATATAAAATATAAAGTTAATCTATACATAGTTGACGCGGGCGGTGTTGTGCCCAAATGCGGTACCATCGGAACACTGGTCCGTTAGTGCACAGAGTACACGCCAGTTTATTCCTTAAGGATGAGCTCCACGAAGGCCGTGTCCAGGTCGTCACCGATGTCCTTGTACTTCTCTTTCTCGGCGACGAGCTCGTCTAAATATATTAGGAGTATGTTAATAAAAGTACAACTGAAGATACAACAGAAAAATCATTTTCTCTACACTACTATAGCAAATAGTTCTCTATTTTTGTATTCACTTTATACAATTTTAAAAACATCTGCAAGTCAAGTTTCGAATTAGTCGAGCGAAATTTACAGAAGCGCGTAGAAATATTAAAATAATGCTTACATGTCGTCGTCCGTTACGGAAGCCATGCGTGTTTCGCACATTATTCTGACGTAACGTCCATGCGTATGCGAATTCGTGAATTCTGAATTCAAAGGAGTCTAGAGTGTGAGTGAAAATATTTTACTGGTATTAAATGCACATGAAAAGCGTAAAACTCGTAAGGTTGTGTCGTCAGTGGTAGCAAGGGCAGCGGTCGCAGGCGCGCCACGCGGCGGGCAGGCCGAGCTCCGCCAGCGCGCCGTCCAGCTCGTCGCCCAGCGCCGCCAGCAGCTCCTTGCTCGCGACCGAGTCGTCTGCGAAGACCGCCGCGGTCAGACGCTCACTCGCTCGATCGCACTCCACACGCATGCTCAGTGAGTTAACTACTATTCCATCAGCTATTTCGTTTATTTAATTTAAATATCGTAAAATACAATCTCTTAAAATAGCGATAGCGTCTATTCGGCGGGCGGGTCGGCCGGGGCCGGGTCGGCCGGGGCGGGGTCGGCCGGGGCGGGGTCGGCCGGGGCGGGCTCGGCCGGCGGGGCCGGCTCGGGCTCCGGGGCGGGCGCGGGGGGAGGGGTGGGCTCCTTGGGCGGCGGCGGCGGGGGGGGAGTGGGCTCCTTGGCCGGCGGCGGCGTGGGCTCCTTGGGCGGGGGCTGCGGCGCGGCCTGCTGGTGGTACTGCGGCTTGCTGAGCGCCTGCTCGCGGGCCAGCTCGCGCGCGCGCCGCAGCCGCTCCGCCTGCCCCTCCGTCATCTCCACGCCCGGGATCAGCTCCACGGCGGTGTCGTCGATGTCGTTGCCGATGTCGTTGAACCGCTCCTTCTCGTTGATCAGGTCATCTGTGACAGTGGGTGGCGGTCAGGCGGTGCGGCGCCGGGCGGGTGTTAGCGACTCCATGCCGGGGCGTGCCGGGGCGTGCCGGGGCGTGCCGGGGGCGACCGGGAAGGGCTCGTGGGCCATGCGGGCTCTCTACTCTCGTCACGCGTCTTCACCGTCTCGACGACCGGAGGGCATGCGTTAACACTGTCTGGACTCATTTCGTTACGGACACTCATTTCATGCCCCGTGCTCCTAGTTCACGTTTAAACGATGACGGCCAATGATACTCAACGACTCGTTCGCACGTTCAGTTATTAGATATCGTATTTATTGACAAGTGAGATGAGAACAGATATCGACAAAAACCTTCATAGCTGATGGAACGATATTAAAAATTAGTGGAGACGGAAGGGGTTAGAGAAGGTGCACACATGTTAGTAAAAAAACAACACACTAAAAATAATAATATAATATATTTATAAACACTTGTGTTAGAATACTCTTAAACTCATTAATTTATTTCTCACGTACTTATTATCTATCAATTCATAAATCGATAACATTTTCAAGACGGATTACCCTCGATCGGTTGAAAAATAAATTTTAATACATTAAATTTAGTCTCATAATATGTAATAACGCCCGGACCGCGAGTGACGCGACGCTACCCGAGGGTATTGCCAGCTCTAAATATTCCGAAACTCCTAGAAAGATGGCCGTCGTTCATCGAATCGCTCGATGATTAACAACAAAATGGAAATATGACACAAGAAGGAAACATTCTCGAATTAATATAGAATATCAAATTCTTCATATCAAGCATTTCATATAAATATCATTTTACTTGTTACCATCACTCATTAAATAAAAAACATCTAATCTCTTTTCTAGAATTAAGTAAATAAAAAAATCATGATCGTAAAATAGTGCTCTGAGCTCTCCTCGATGTCAGTTCGTATGCACTTTAAATTACACTTACAAACGTAAATGGGGAATGTTAATACAAATCGCGTGCTAAAAATCATCATTGTGCTATAAAATTTAGACGTGTAAAAATTGGTCCACGATATGGAATGTCTTTAACTTATAAATACAAGCGTTTAATCGCATACAACACTAATATCCTTACGGCCTTTATACGGGAGCGAATGACTAAGACAAATGAGGATACCTATCGGCGAACGATAATTAGAATAATTAACTGTGTACGAAAATTGCACATGGCAGTGGTGTCGTAGCGAACACTCGATCATAGTAAAATTAAAAGCGGCTGGCAATTACACTACATTTTAACAGCTAGTCACCCGCCCGCCTCACTCTGTCACGTATATAAAATCGCTACACGCTAAGAATACGAAAATCGAAAGAGACAATAAATAAGAGAATTAAATAATGTACACGTTGTTTCCCGCCCATTCTACTAGAAATTGACAACCTCGGTTTGACAGATGACATTTGTTTGACGTTTGCGTTTAGTTCGAGGCGGCTAGGGAAGGGGCGAGAAAAGTATCGACATCGATAAACAGTGAGACGGGCGGGCGAGGGCGAGGTGTTCACATGTTCTGGATATCGTGGAGCGTGGCCTCCATTTCCTCTTGCAGGAGTTTGCTCTTTTCGCGCTCGGCCACCAGATCGTCTGCAAGTTCCGATGTGGCCACGGTGAGTCACACAACACATACATTAGCGTTAGCGAAATATACGCAACTCGTTAAAACCAACATAATTTAAAAGAAAAAAAAATCTACGCAACACAATAAAATAAAAAAAGATATACGTATAAGTTTATAATCAAGAAATGTTCCGAGTTGCATATACTTCACATAAACTAAACAGGCAAAAAACAACAAAAAATAATAATCATGCGTAAACAAAATAAAGGGACACTACATCGAAAATCCGAGCAGTCTATTAGGACAACATTTAAACTCCATGCCTACGCAATAAAAATATGATTACGAAAAAGCTATTGTATAAAAATATTAAGAAAAATGCACTTCAAGTAATGAGTAATTTAATTTCAATAGCGTTTTCGGAATTGATATTCATGAAATAAAAAAAAATGTTACTAAGAAAATTAATTGAAAAAAAATTAAGCTTAACGTAGCGTAATGAGAGAAGAAAAAAGCTTTAAAATCAAATAGTACAGCGCCAACAATTTTAACGGCTCAAAATGTCTGATGTGGTTTAAGTGCGTAAAAGCTTTGGTTATTCGTCAAACGTTATTGTTAACAACTTGACTTCAGAGATAATTAAAATCACTTAACCAACTGCTGTACTGGATTGTTTAAATATATCTGTGGACTCTTAAACTCAATTATTATTATTTTAATTTATTTGTTTCTTCCTTAAGATCTTTTTATTTATTTTTTTTGAAAAAAAAAATATATATTTAAAATATTCATAAAAGGGATAATGGAATAAACATTACCTTCAAGCCTGTCGACCTCCTTCTGGAGTTTCTGGACTGAGCGTTCAGCAAATTCAGCACGAGCCTCAGCCTGCAAACATTTTTAACGTCGTATTAATAAAAATACTTGTGAATAAATAGCCTTTTTTCTGTTAACATTTTAAATCTCAGTTTCTAGGTTTTATGTGAATTTATAATAACAAAAAAAATTATAAGTAATCGATTTATCGAAAAAGATTCAGAAAAAAGGCTATTTATTTTACGACAAACAGTACATGCAACTTTCTCAAAAATTTAATTTAATTTATTTTTTAATTCAACAACAAAAAAAATAATCCCAAATCAAAAATTGTATAGTTAATTTATCAAAAACTTTATTTACAAAATTTACTATTAGCTCAAAATAACGAAAAAATCTAGTTGAAAACAAAGCAACACAAACACCATGCAAATTACCTTTACCAAGGGCAGCTATGTGCTGTGCTGACGCTACTAAAATTTACATATAATATACCATTACCCCCTATTATAGACAAAATCGAATAATGAAAATGATAATATGTAATGTTATATACAAGAGGCGCAGGTAGCTTTAGTCACTAGGATTTTGTTGTGTATTAAAAAGTTATATCAAAAGTAGTATCGTAAATTGTAATAATTCTAGATAAAATCTGTATGTAAAATAGTAATAAAACTGTGTCTAGTTCAATGATTGTAATCAAAATGTGTGTAAAAATGTGCATTGTACAATAATCGCATTGTTAGAAAAGTTTAACACTAAAAAAATTTCAAATTAACCTTCTGTTTTGTGATGTGTACCTATAATTTTTTATTCATTTACTATGTACTTTTTGTACAGAATGCATCCACATGGACTTCATCTGTCAAATCTGTCAATGTGACAGCTGTCAAAGTGTATCTTTATAATCTGTGCGATTGCGTGACCAAGGCCCCCGCTCGTTGAGCAACTTACTTGCGTCAATTTCTGGGAGAGGCTGTGTATCTTATCCTCGACGTGCTCCCGTGACGCCATCGCCTAGCCACATACGACTCATTGCATTACATACTCACAGCAAGCATGCCCAGCCCATGTTGTGATTGTATACCATTCATCGTTTGTTCCCATTCTATACTACCACTGACGCTACTACGAATTTATATAAATATTCAGAAATAGATAAATATTACCACATTGCGGAAAGCATACGAGTAAAACAAAGATATAGTATGATACAAATGAAAAATGCACGATCACAACATAAGCGGAATAGGTTCATAAAAATAAAAAGCAATGAAATTAAATACATAGGTAGATAGACTTCATATGGAAATACATAGATGAAGCACCAACCGACCAGATAAAGTATCACAATAGGAGGTGCCCCCGTAGCTAATAGACACAAAAAAAATGGCGATGAGCATGAACCGAAACTACAGCCGCAACCAAATCTATGTACGTCGTCTTCGATCCGTTACCTCTTTGAGCTGCGCGTCGAGCACTTTCACCTGACCCTCGAACGACTCTTCCCTTTGCGTCGCCTGCGATTATTTCAGTTAAACGAGGTAACAAAACAGAAAAAACTCCATGCTGAGTATCACAGTGTACGTACACTCGGATACCATTAGGATTAGATACTAAAAACTAAACATCGACAGTACTGTTACGTTCACAACAACTAAAATCGGAAGTATTAAGGTAAAAAACGGTAGTCGCACTACTTCACGGCTCATTTATCATTTCCCCTGTGCTTTGATTTACATTATGAATTATAGGCACGGGTAGAACTGTGGGTAATGATAGATCAGTCGTAAGCGCTACACTAGATGTGTGCGGCATAATGCAGTTAGGCAAGCGTAAAAAAACACTCGCAAAAGAACGTATCCCGTTCACATCACACCTCCTTTAGGCGGGTGGTGAGGGTTTTGATTTGATTTTTGTACTCCTCCTCACGTTGGTTGGCCTGTATAGAATATGACACATTACTATTAAGTTAAAACTAATTTGTTTATAATAAAAAAATCATCGGTTCATCAGAAATTGGTTGGTGCTTTTCGTGAGATTGTAATGATCCGTAATCGGATGTCATTAGCTTGGATTTGTCTAGCCTTAATATTAAATTTTCTAGCACTTGATGCTAGTGCTTATGCCTAGGTCTTATCTATGAGACGTACCTTCTCTTCAGAGACCTCGAGAGACTTCAGGTTGTTACCGACAACGCGGAGTTCCTCCTCAAGCTCGACGATTTTGCTGAAAGACAAGTGAACAATAGTCAATTTCTTTAAATACAAAGTTGTCTGTAGGAAAATAGTGTTTTTAGATAGAAATTGTAAAAAAAAATGTATTGTATGAACTTTTTTAAACTATGTAGTAACTAATTTGTAAATTGCGAAAGGTATTTTGAAAATTTAATTGGTCTATTATTGAAATTGACTATCAATCTATTGGATTGGAATGCTATATCAATTGAATCAAATTCCGTTTACATGAATAAATAGGTCAAATATCTGTATGGTACATGAAAGGGACTTGACCTTCTTATAAACTATAAAATATAAACTACCAACCAGCATGCAAAGCTTAAGTATTATTTTCTATCAATCTCTCTACTACCGTGTCTTTCCTTGTTGGATAATAATTTATTGTATATTGATAGATAATAATACTGATAAAGCAGAATTTTTAGATTTTGTTAAAATAATGAAAAAATATATAAATACCTACACACTTTTATCCGCTTTAATGGCAAAATCATTAATTATTGGCCAACCAATTTTTCACAATCCATTAGCTGATAAAAATGTGTATAATTTATGCATTATACTAAAACACGTACTGGCTGTATGTTATTGGTTTGATGTCACGTCGCGGTTTAGGTATCAAAAATTCCATTTACAACTGTCTCATCGGACTCATCAATTAACTTTTCATCTATATAAATAATCGCGTACATTTAAATTTAGATTGAAACACTTATCAAATAAAAATTATGAAAATCGGTGAATTCGAAAAATGTCGATCCAAGTTTTTAAAATGTACTCAAATCGACTCAAAAAAGCCCCTACTCGTTATGGACCAAATCATCAACATTTGAACCCCACAACGTCCAAGCGAAATCAGTGAACTCGAAAACTTCCCAAGTTTTTAAATTTTTTTTAAACTTAAATTGACTGAACCACGCCCCCTACCCAATCTTTACAAACCCAATCCAACGTCTATCAACGTAAACCGCCAACAAACCAACACACACGCAACACACGTCAGCCCCCGTACATACCAGTCGCTCTGGTCGGCGCGCTCCTCCGCCCGCTCGAGGTCCTGCTCCATGAGCACGAGCTTGCGCGCCACCTGCCGCGCGCCCCGCGTTAGTACACGCACACACACACACACTACACTACGCTCCGGCGCCATTCTCCGCTCCGACGTCACGTGTCGTAACGATATCGTATCGCCTTTGATATCGCTCACTACATTCGCTACTGGCACGCTACGCGCTAGCGGTGTGCGAACGTTTCATAGGGAGTTACGCTGTTTTCTTTGAAGTACAAATGACTATGTCCAAGCAACGTAATTGTAGTTACTAGGGTAGGTCGGATGGGTGTTTTAGGTGTAGGTATAATTAATTCAAAGTATCTTACAATGGTATAGCGTTCAAATCTAAGCTCTTAATTAGCTGCTAATAGGGAAGGGGAGGGATGTGCTCGTAGGGAAAGTGGAAACACGCAAAGCGGGAATCGAGAATGGCGCCCGAGTTCAAAATTAAAATAAACGAGGGTTGTCCCAAAACATTTAGCTCTAAAAAAAATTAAACTTTTCAAATATTAAAAGAAAATCTATGTGCTATCTAGTGCGTTATCATAATCGTTATGTGATGTGTGCGCTTGTATATGTGCGGCACGCATACGGCCAGTAATTCTGGTGTAATGCGGTGCATATCTGAAAACGAAAATTGCCCTATACCACACATATTTCCTGATAGCGTAACCTACGTCCTACGGCCATTATAGTAAACACACATTAAAGGACAGAAGTTTAGTCGACACATGGACATGATAGTTAACATTGAATAGAAATATTCATGAGATGGGGCAACCCTTGTTTTGTAATTAACCAAGCGAGTGACGCTGGCAGCTCGCGAGCGTCTGCAAACATCACTCGTGTAATTACCTACTTAAAATAAACAGCGTTACCGTCCAACGAATAGGACGAGGCAACGCGGCCAAGTTAATTTCATGATACATGTAAAACTAAATAAATTAAAACTCTGCAAGCCGGCTTCCATCTCGTCCACCTAAAACTGTACATGCATGATGAGAGTTAGAATCACCAATGACGGTAAATTTGGGTTACTGTGCGGATTAAAATGCGATGAACAACCATGCAAAACGGTGGCGAAAACTAGCAAACTAAAAGCCCACTTCGAATACCAATATTACGAGACGCAAATTCTGTCGAGTAATACAAGTATAGCAGTGGGTTTCAAAATCAATTGAAACCTACGATTCACCGGATTCGGCGCGCTCCTCCGCGCGTTCCAAGTCAGCCTCAACCATGGCCAGCTTACGAGCGACCTGAACATATCATTCCACAATATAAGATACATTTTTTCCATTTATGATTATATGTTAAACGTTAGATTCTTCCTATTTGGGGAAACAAGGTATAGTCTTGAACGACTGCACCCTTCGCATATATGGCGACGAGGTGCTTATGTAACGAAATATGCGAGTCAACTTGTTCTTCCATTTATGGAAAAGAAATCAACGATCACGTACTATAGCGCACCATCTTTGGTTTGACTTTTAAGACCGCCTTCACCGTGCAGGGTCATATGTCAGGGGAATTAGGGCAATACCATTAAAGCCATCTGTTCAAGCATATGTTCGCAAAATAATTTGCACAAGGCTTTTCATATGAAATATCACGTCGATTGAAAATATATTGCAAAATGTACAAACCGACGTTACGTTTCAGTAATGTCGTGAAATTATAACAAAAAACACGGCAATACATGCTTATGGAATGGGAAAGGCAATGTTAAGATTGTTTTGGAATCGAGTTAAAAATTCAATCACACAATTATTTTAATATTAGACGTTTTTTTATTGAAAAAGGGTATGTTATTACTTTTAAGTAAGGATAAAAGGGATCATAAAAACTGGAGAAAACAACAATTATGAAGTGTTAAAAACATCAAAAATCAACATTTCATCTGATACTTGTTATTCCTGATGGAAAGCTAGAACATCAACTAATAGCTTTCAAACAAACAAGCACAGCAAATCAAACCAAACAACGCGAAAAAACATGGACCTCATCGTATTTCTTGTCGGCCTCCTCGGCGAGGAATCTGGCTTCCTTGAGCTGGTTCTCCAGGGCATCCATACGCTCTTCATCGGCCAGCGACCTGTTCTCCAGAACCTTGCGGGCACTGTACCCAATAACATCCAAAGTATAATATAGAAAATATCATCGGAATATGCAGAGCGATCAAGGGTGACCCAATAGTTAGAAGACATGCGGACGGACACAATCGAGAAAACGCACAAAGCGAGACAATACCTTGGAGAAGAATGCTGTGAAGAAAATCAATTAGAACCAAGATAGCGATCGGGTAATCATTAATGACTGTCAATACGTGATAAATATACCAAACATTGTAACGACCGCTCTTGGTTCTAATAAAACAAATCGAAACAGAGCGATCGCTGTGTTTCAACTTGTCCCATGCACTTATCGCTAAATGACAGTACAGCTATGAATATTTCTACATAATATTATTTGATAATGAACGTTTCATTATACTAAGTACGTGTCCAGAAACAATTTATCCCGCGATGGCGTTACATCATCGGGATACGAGCGTTTCTGTCACAGAGACTCGTTTGTGTTACTATACGTGAAATGCATTTGATCAACGTTTTTCTTTTACATTTCTTGACGTGTATGGATAGATTTTAATGTTATTTCTTGGCAAGTCAATATTAAAAGTATAATCGTATAGTAACACGGGAGCCGAGCAAAAACATCATTATCAAGCGTTCACCTCTTCGTATTTCTTGTCGGACTCTTCCGCTATGAGTTTCGCCTGCGCAAGCTGTGCTTCTAAGATGGCGACGCGGTCGTCCTCCATATTCGTTCGATTCTCCAACGCCTTGCGTATTCTGTGTTAGTGCGGGGCCAAACACATGCGTGTTAAAACATCGATAAAAACATGTGACGACACTATTTGAGTGTTTTATTCACATTGATGACATAGTATTTATTAAAGTATTTCGGAAAGTTTCATGTTCATTTGTTTAATGAAATATTAATTATTTTGATTCAAAAACTCATTAAAGTTAACCTAGCTACTAGCTTCAGTGCTAATACATAATATTTAATCTTAAAAATCATGATACTCTCCGAATATAAACAGAAGTTTATTTTTAAGAAACTATTAGTCAGATTTTTTTCAATAGAACAAAAAAAATATTAAAGTAATAAGTACTTAACTAACTAATTGTCGACTAATTAATTTTTTTTTTTATAATCAGGTAATATGGTGGTTAGGAGCAGAAATATAACAACAAAAATAAAACTCATGCACACGAATATAATACATACAATTGTAGAAAATAAAATAAGTAAATAATATTTACATGAATAATTTTGTAGCAGAATCGATAAATACAATATTTAAATCTCTCTATATTTAAACTAAAATAAAGTATATTGTTAACAAGAATACCGGGAATCGAACCTGGCTTTTCTACCTGTCGTTTGCCAAATAAAATCTTTGTTTTTTTTTTCATATATTGTAATTAAAACATGAAGTAAAATAAATAATAGAACTAACGATAATCCTCTTAGAATGAATTAAATAAAAAACCACGAGCCAGCATTGAATAGAATTTAGAACAAAAGCGAACTGGCCGTTCTGAATAAAATAACCTATTTATAATCTGCATTAAAAATGTAATTATTCCAAGTTCGAATATGTCATGAAATCGAACTGACCGTTCAGACTCATCAGCGGCCTGGCTGGCCTCAGCGAGTTTCGCTGTGGCGGTCGCCAGCCTCTCCTCAGACCTCTCGAGGTCCTCCTCCAACAGTTGGATGCGGCGGTTGAGTGCAGCCACTTCGGATTCGGCCTGCGAAACATCATCACATTAATATTGACGAACAATTTGCAATTCAGTCGAATAATTATTTCAGTGTTTTCAGTGTCTGTCCTTCTTCTCCTTTCCACTTTTTGACTTACATTATCTGTCCAGTATCTATATACCTACCTACTGGAGAAATAATGTAAGTCAAAAGTGTCAAATAAGCTATTAGGGTTACAGTCAAGTGGTAAAACCGGTCCTAGGGATTTCTTTTGTCCACTATCAAATACACAGAAACATTCAACCTGCACAACTAGCTGTATAATATTGGATCCATGTCATTATCAACTGAATAGGGAGCGACACTACGTAGGCAGTGTCTGCCGGGATCTCGTTAGGTAGGTACCGTTTAACAAATCATTTATAAAACTACTCTCGTTAAAAATTAATATTTCCTCGTATTTATAAAAACAAGTATTGTGATTAAAATCCACTTATACGTGAGTAATGAAAGTACCTATAAGATAATGTTTTAAAAATAGCATAATGACATTACCTAAATTGGGCAAATACTCGATAGAAAAAAAAATAAAAATCGGGCATTGTCCGAAATAACGAACGAATTATGTTAAACGAGTAGTGTCTAAATTCATTTTAATATTTCCAGTGAGAAGATAACAGGTATCTCGAGTCGAATCATAATTAAATACTAAACTAAACAAAGTTCTGCGATTGTGCTAATGAGAATAAATATTTCCCTTTAAAATTATTCCTCGTCGAAGTTGTCATACAGCGATATGCAAACTAAATACTTCAATGATGACAAACACGAGGCATGACGGGCTGCGCCTGACCGAATAAACAAAAACAAATGGATCGATTTACATGACCAAAAACGTACAATGATCTATCTAATACAGATTATTAAAATAATTATTTTCTGTCTAAAATGTATCAACTTCGCCTTTATAATTATTTAGGTAGGTATGTAATAAAAACTCATTCAGATTAGATTCAGAATCGACTAGGTTTTTTATTCATCAGCTCTATGCATTCCTAATGGAGAAAATTGCATTATTCATCAGCATAGTTTGCGTGCAGATAAAATAGTGATGTATAAAGACAAATGGACATATCGATATTTGGCGTGCCGTCTCAAAAAGGTCACGAAAAAACGTGGTAACTACCAGGACATTGTTCCCAGTTTTTTAAGTATGTGTACAGCACAAGTCGCATTGTTAAACGTCGACACATTATACGTGTTGAGAATTAACCGACGTTTGGAATATTTCGCTAGTCACCTAGGTATTTATATTCAGTGAGCTGCACATGTTTATGACATCACGCGTCCTTGTTGCGAGGAAGCTCAAACGAGTCCCAGTTTCTCCTTTTATCCTGTGTCGTCATCAATGCTAGTACTCTAATAATAAATACTTATGATTGCAACGCTATCGCAATAATCCCCAGTGATAATAAACGCAATAAAGTAAATCAGCTACAAACATGCAACTAATGAAACTCAACTCCAATAAATAGCGTAGCATTAAGTGTCGTGAAATATGCTAAATATGATACGGCAGATCGATGTTCAGGTGGTAATCATATGATACTATTCTTAGATCTTTGTGCGTTGTATAATCACCTTGAACTCGTCGGTTCTATTCATGCATATTGATATTAGCCATTCTTCTGATGACAGACGAAAACTTAACCTTGCAAGTCATTAACCTTTGCGAGTGTAAGGTCCTAAACTTTAATTTGTAACGTGATACGGGTTTAATAAGGCTTCCGAAAGGAGGTTACACTTGAATAGTCAAACTGTTAAATCCTCTTTATAAGGGGGATCAAATATTGTTCCATGGGTTTGGCCAGGGCGGGATCATTGTGTCCATTGGTTCGATACAATAGCGATCAGCAATAGTAATACAAAACAGTCACGCATAGGTAATAGTAAAATTCTGTGTTCGAATGCTATACAAAGCAAGCGCCGTTACTTTGCAGTAAAGCACAGATATTTTTACAAATGTTTGAAGCATTGAAATGCTTTTATGGTTCTTACTTCTTGTAATTAGTTTTGTCCGGTTTTCTTTTTAATGAGTCCATTTACGGGAGCAAGAACATGACAAATCCTTCTCGGTAATGTTTACAGATAGGTAATTACATTTCAAGTAAATAAGTATTACGTATTTATATGGAAATTCTATATTTAGCATTCTGTAATGATACAAATGCCCAAATAGCGTCATGCTTATATGTAGACTTTACAGTGTAAGTACACGCCTACTCATACACAATCCTATAGGTAGGTACCTCTGTGACATACTAAATCTGATGATTTTATGAACACAGAGAATAGATGAACAACATTTTTGGCTGGGCCAACATGATAATAATATTATACCAGGAAATAATACCATTCTTAGCTTTAAAGAAACGTTGGCTAACCTCGTTTCCTACAAATATCTGAAGTCTTAAATCTTATCGATAATTTCATACATGAAAATGGTGATAAGACATGCGATGCCAACAAAATAAAATTGATGACCATGAATATGGGCGAATGCAATTAATACGATTCCGTTGTTAACAGATAACGGAGAAGATTATAGAACGTTTCAATGTTCCAGATTTTGTAAGGTTGGGAATAAAGTGATGTGAAGCAGACGTAAAAATTACGTCATATCGATAAAAACGAGGAGACGGGCACGCCTTTCGGGCGCCGGCGCGGTCCTTCGGAGGACGTCCGAGCCCTAGCGAGCATGAGGAATGCATTAAAGGGAGCACGACTTCACGGTACAGACCGGCTCTACATCATGTGCTCGAGTCTGGCACACGACCTCAGACTCAACGAAACCTGTTACAAACTGAAACTGGTACACCGCGCACCGTTAAATTATGGATATTAATTTCCTATAAGCCTTATCCCGAGAATGAATGTCGAAACGGCAACACCCGTTGCTTTTTAAACATACTACATGGTGCTCGATGGAAAGAATAATATGGTAGTGCTACAAAAAAACATGAATTCGCCATCTCATTCGTACAGGTCAACCGAAGACAAAACAGAAAGAGAGGTGAATATGCGTACGTCGCCGGCACACCTAAGTATGGCCGGACATTACTCACTATAGGTAGATAGTAATACTTTACGGCAATACTGATAACTTCATGTAGCTTAAGAATTTTGACACAAATTTCACATATTATTTAAAACGCTATTGCACAAATCGCATGACACATAGAAAACACGTTATCTTACTTCTTCTCTCCGCATTATTTCCACTTGTAATCGTTTGTGATATTCCTCGCACTCGTCTTTATATTTTTCCATTTCTTCTTTAGTTTGACGCATTTTCTTCTTCAATACGTCTAGGATTGTTCCTTGTTGCATATTTGTCGTCATTTTTATTCACTTTTGACTTAAACCGAATTTATAGAAGCTAAAAACAAGAGACACCTTCGCCCTTGTCGCGAAAATGCCAACTGACTGGGCTTGTCGTTACTGCTCCGTATCGTAGAGATACGAATGAACACAGCCGGCAAATAAAATGGCCGCCAGAAACCGAAACTTGCTTTATCACTTTTCACGGTACGTCTGCACTTTATGCATCAACCTTTAAAAAAATAATAATGACTAATAATGTTAATGTTCAATACATTAAATATAATTAAATAACGATGCCACGCGTTAACACATTATACTTGAAATGACTGGTTTGACAGAGAGCCACATACATAAATGGTAAACGTCACGATCGACTGCGCTGGGCACACTAACACCACCTGTTTTGGTTTTAGGAAGCTACATCCTGTGGGGTCAAAAGCGTAGGAACTTTCAAATTTCAATAGGATTCCTCAAAATCATGGGATGGGATAGGCCGTGGGTGTAACGGTTCAATAATCGTACACAAAAATAATGGCGGAAATGAGGAGTTAATTCATGAAATCGTGGGAACCTGGGATCAACATTACAAAGTTAATTAAAAATAAGTTATAAAATAAAAACGTGTTAGATAGACTAAAGTATTTTGAATATAGGTAATTAATTTGTAATAACAGCAATAAAATATAACAGATGGAACCGTGAATAATGAAGTGTGTAGGTACTGGAGTTTTATGATAAAGCGCCATCTAGTTTATACGTGTGACATTATATTTCAACTGGTAGCAGACAACACGACAAGACAAAAAATGGGGATAACATTGAGGACCAAGTAGGTATTTAGTTGAGAAGCCAAAATCGAATGAACTGTAAACGTGACGTAATTTAGAAAGTAGCTACTTAACAACCTGTGTAAATTCTTGCGAGATCATGCCATTATGTCCTGAATTTTATGCATATTAAACACTATTATTAGGTACATACTTTTTGAAAATTTATTTTTATTACTCCTTTTATTCCATCATTAATATTAGGTAGGTATAGAAAACAATTTAATAATTCAATTTACATAGTTATTATAGGTACCTATAATTAATTTAAATAGAAAAAATCTGTCCATTACAACAAGTGCAAGATAATTATTTTAAGAAAATATTGCAAAGATTATTTTGAAGCTGATTTCAGTGAAGAACATTTTAGCTCTAATTTGTTCGTTCAACTAAATATGAGTTAATATATCTGACCTTGCATGTTTCAGTATTCTGCATGTAAGTGAATTACCTGCTTTGACCTCATTCTGAGGCATTTGCACTAAAAACAGCATTAACCGCTGAACTACTTTTAATTACTAATAATACCTGTTTAATATTAGTTAATGTTTTCACATTAATAAATAATTACTTCCAATTATTATTAGAGAAAATATCAATGAAAATATATTTTAATTGTAGGAACAATTAAAATATGTAGTAGGTATTTCATTGTTTCTTTTTACCACAACTATATTTTTTACCTACAAATAAACATCACCAATTTTATAGTGATAAAAATACCTATGAATACTTCCGCTTTCCCTATCAATGAATTTCCAAATCGGGTAATTTTATAGTCTTTTTTTAAACCTACTTATTTGAAATTACACTTTAACCCATTCCATTTTTAAATCTGTACATATCATCAATGAATCATCTAAATTTAAAAAAGGAATGTTAGAGCATTCAATTATTTTTAATTGGTTACATTAATTATATTTTTTGTCGTCAATGAAGTGATTGTCTTTTATCATAATAAACTATGAAATAATAACAACAATTCGTTTATAAACAGTTGTAAATTGAAAATGTCTGTACAAAAAACAAGTTTCAGTAATTGTAGCATTTCCCGTCCAACTGCTTCATTACAATTCCTAATTATTTCATTTATTCTACTTGCAAACGCACATAATGATTTATTATACAATGTGCAAACCTGTCTTACATTTGAACATCATTTTTGTATTAATAATGGCATTGATATATTATTAGCTAAGACTTGTATTCTGTCCGAGTAAATGCATAGTAGCAATTCCTGTGTATATTCTCGAATATAATGTAAAAACCTGTACTTACAACTATTGCATGCAATTTAGTTTTGATAATGTTTGAAATGTTCATGCAACAGAAATTGTTAGTTATATTTGAAACAAAATCAACTGTCATAATACTATAATGAATATAAAACCTGATCTAAACAGAAAAATCATTATTTTGTACTTTTGTGTATCCTAATATCCAATTATTCTAGAATTACAGTTAAAATCTGATAAAAAGCAACTGGTTACTACTGATATATATCTATACCAATATTATAAAGCTGAAGAGTTTGTTTCTTTGTTTGAACACACTAATCTAGGGAACTACTGGTCCGATTTGAAAAATTCTTTCGGTGTGAGATAGAGAAGCTATAAGCTATATATCATCTCGCTGAGACCAACAGGAATGGAGCACTGCGGGTAAAACCGCAGAGCACAGCTAGTTACCTAATAATAAAAAATTTTTATCTATCTTAAAAGATTATCTTAACACTCTCATTATAGATGAAAGCATTTTTGTAAGAATTCTGTTATCAGTAAACTAGGCATTCTTGAGGACATGTCATGAGATACTTAATACTTTGAGATAAAATGAAGATAGTTGCATCATTGTATGAACGCACCATTTTTATTATAATAATTGGCATGGTTTTAATTACGAGTACAATCATAGTATGTTGTTATGATTTCGTTTTTTATTGAAAAATAATAACATTAATTATTTTTTGAAATTAGGTATAAGGGATGGAAAATTTTCCAATTGACAAATCGAAGTGGCGACATCTAGTAGGAGTGAGAGCTACTAAACGCGTAAACAAGTCCAAGCGAAATGTCAATTGCTCAGCTGATCGCAATCCACATCGCTTCACAGAGCACATTACGAGATTCTCTGACGAAATGTGATTAAAAATAGTTCTAGCGCATTAAACCCACGCCTGTTCGCTTGCCGTTTCAAACACAAGTACAAAAATATAGGACATTACCCTTTTTAACGCCGTATTCTTGATATTCTGCAACTCATTCTTGATGATGGAGAATTTCATCATTGTATCTGAAGAGAAAATCGAACTGCCAAACGCGAGACCTGGATAATCAGCGCATCTTCGATTTCTACGATTTTCCCTCGCCGCTAGTACTTCAGTGCATTCGCTTGGACACCTGAGTTTTGCAAGTTCTGCGGTCTCAGGATCATCGTCAGATATATCCGAGGTGAGGGGCACAACCTCGGAACCGTCACCCGCCGACCTCTCTTCTCTAAAAGAAAAGTCATCATCGGAACTACCATTGGACTCCGCATCGGGAACCTTAATATCGAATTCATCATCATCTATATTCGAGTCCTCGATTATATTTCGATTCGAAAGTGCATCGTCACTATTCGTCCTTGTCACTTCTTGAGATTCACTAACACTATTGACACAAGGCACAACATCGTCTGTTTTGCAGTCTAAGGTCACATCTTTGGACGGAGTATTGTTTACGGTAGGCCCGGGGGCGGGAATGCGGTCGCCCCTCAGCCGCGGGTGGTGTTGATGCCCCCTGCGCCGCACGGGGGTGCGCCCGTGGGCGTGGGGCGCGGACGCGGACATCACTGCACGCGCGCTCCGACCGGCCGCGCAGCGCCCGCCGCCATGTTGACTGACAGTCTCTTTTAATAACAAAGACGTGGCGCTGCTGTCGCTTCTCGCCCGCCATCTTTTGTAATACTTGTCAAACACTGTTTTACCGACGGTTCAGTAAACGCGGTAAAATTTAAAATCATCGTTATTCTAATTTCTAAATAATCATTTGGCATCTATTCAAACAAATTAATGACTTTGAACTGCCAAATGATTTGTGATTGTTTATTTTAATTTCAATTAATGATGATTAGCAAAATATACATTTCTTCTGATACGAGTATAAGTGTGAGTATAAGTATACAATATAATATGAAAATACCTTCCTAGTCATAATTTCATTAACTAGAACATTGAATTAAAAAATATAAACAGTGATTATGTATATTTTTAATTCAACGTTAAAAAAATACTTTCGAATGACTGCATAATAGATTTCATACAAAAAAGTTTAGCATGAATTAAGAAATGATTTGAACATGTTATAAAAAAGCTATTAAACGATGCAAGAAATAAGAATGTATAGCAGACGTCCGTCTAATTTTACCGAAACACCGGGCAACGGGCCCATATTAGGTGTGCGGTGCTGAAAATAACATCACGGCGCGCGCGAGGCGCGTTCAACGCAGATTCTAATCTCGCTTCCATCTGTTTAACAAATAACAATGTTTCCCCAAACAAAGCAAGTTTATTCAAATATAATTTTACTAACATTTAAAGATACCTCTTGTATAGCTAGTTATGTCAAGATAATGTTTTTACAGCAAAGCCAACACTCAATTACAGGTCAAGGTCTTGCCTCATTAGATAAACGTGGAAATTAGTATTAAACATTAACATAGAAGGCTAATAATTATGTTTAAATACAAGAACAAATACCTAGTAATGGAGAAAAACTATTCGCTAAATGCTTTAATATTAAAATTACCAAAGAATTTTATTCCTATTAAGGCCAATTTTTATCTATCAATAAAACAAATCCAATGCCAATAATGAACATACATTAGTTAAAATGTGAAATTAAGATATTATATTTTGTACAAAAATAGTTAGGTATGATGTTTTCAAGTAAAATAAAAATATAGACGCGATTAATTAACCATCATTAATAATTATTGACATACCTACTAGCACAATTTTAACTGCTGCTGAATTATGCACTCATTGCAGGAATACGGAAGAAATATACGGACAAATTGGTATTATACCTACCCACAATAATTGTTTTATCCAAGAGCAGAAAACAAAAAAATGTGAGGATAAAAAGGTACGTAATTTTCTCCTTCTAATGTTACTATTTTCCATACTATCCGTGGAAATCTTGTGTGATAAAATTGACTGCTCTAGTTAAAATTCAACCAAAGCACCAAGCATTTTGCAAACCCTCCATAATCTGTTCTGTTTTGGAATTCATAATTAGATTTATATTTATCTCGGTATGTTGATAGTTTCGAGACATAGATATATAAATAATAATACGTGGTTGATTTCTGTGTACTTGAAAATTATCAAATCCTATCTTTTTCACATACCTAGTACATTGGGACTAAATTACCAAATTACCCAATATAGAAAGTAGTAGTAGTATCAATATAATGCCATCAATTTAAAAAGACTTACCATCTGTAGTGCCTTCTCTTTCTCCTCAAGCTTGGCATTGACTTGCATGAGGGCCTCTTGGGTCTGGTCGAGCTCATTTTCAATCGTCTGGATTTTCTTCTGGAGCTGTCTCGCCTCTTCTTCGGCCTGTTTTGTAGGAAGTAAATAAAGGTAAGTGGATTTTTTTATTTTTTAATACACTAATGAGTAAAAAAGGAAGTAGGTAATTTAATAATTTTGCAGACACTAGCACTTAGCAGTCAGCAAATAAATAATTGAAAACAAATAACTACGAATGTAAAATAATTTTAAGATATCAATAAAATAATATCGGCTAATAACAGTAAGTGACAAATGGAATATCGTGTTCACTGTAATTTAATATACAGAATCAGTGACTAGGTCGCCTCAGGTAGATTTCAATAAAACCAATCTTGAAGAAAATGTTACCTATCATTTTGAATATTTTGCGAATTTTATTTGTCATTATAATTTTACACAAATAGTCGTTGCTTATACATAGGTACGTATATAAACATAACACAACAGGGCCACCTTTAAGGCAAAGGGATAAGTCATAAGAGGGGACAAAAAGGGCATGGTACCAGGAACGCATACATTACAAAGAAGTCGTGTGATTATTGGCGCATTGAATCTGAACGTATAGGCTGGCGTCCTTGGCCTGCTACTTGCACATAGCAGTGCGGTCAAGACCCTACGTTTTATTGGTCCTTTTTGAAAGGGACTTTAATCCTTTTATTATGGACAAGAATTTCAAAGCGGTTGGAACCAATGGATGTTATGGTAGACTATTACCTAGTAGTGAAATAACTCTCCATAAATGCAGATTTCTGAAATATTTGCACTTTAAAGGATTGCTTCTTATAATTATGCTACTTTACTAATGTTAGTTAGATAAGTAGTCATTTTAACTGAAGGAATCCATTAACATGATTTTTATCATGCAAACAACAATTCTTTCCGTTGTACAATCCGATTGATAAAATTCAAACTTTTTTGCAAGGCAATTAATTAATTGTTTTGATACCTTATTGCCACTTTGGTGGAATGTTTTTTAAGGTCTTTTTGCCTCTCACAAGTGGATTTAAGGTGTTGTAAGTACCAGGATATCATGAAATGCTAGGTACCTTCTCAGCACGAAGGTTGGCGTCCTTGGCCTGCTGCTCGCACATGGCGGCGCGGTCAAGTGCGTTGTCCTTCTCCAGCTTCATCGCCTGCATCTTCTTTTTGATCGCGTCCATTTTGGCGGGGTTTGTGTTGCTTGTTTCCTAGACGAAAACTGCGAACATGTTCTAGGATTAATATCTCGTATAGACCTAGATTATTATCTAAGTTTATACTATTGTATTGAAGATCATTATTGCATTATTTTTTACACTTTTCTCGAATTTATTTAAAATATTAGACAAAAAAGTTAACCGAGTGTATATTTTTTGTATATTACCTACTTTTAATGTGAGATACAGAGTTTTGCAACCAAAAAACCGGTTATTTCTGAATAAAAACCTCTTTAAAAACTTACACATTAGCTACATTAAAAACATCACACACTCAATGTTTTTTGTCTATATTTTATACAATTATTACGTCATACTTTCATTATTAGTTACTTACAGAAACTTACTAAAAGGATATTTTATTTGTTATAACTGCGATTTTATCTTAAAATTATTCATTCAATTTATGGGAAGTGCATTGATCTTTCGTTGAACGCTGAATAAGTATAAAAAAGCATTTCAAAATACTTTCAAAGGAGACAGCGGTATTTCCTACATGTTTCCAAGAGGCAGGAACATTGCATACATGGCGTAAACCCCGTTGCTGATCGAAGATTCCTTAGTGATTGAGGCTTTTAACTTAGCTAGCAAAAAGATAATTATTACCTACATTTAGTCTTTAGAAAAATTAAAAAAAAATTATAACAGTTATTCATACAGTTTACCAATTTTACCTTAAAGCAAAATACATCACCAGTCACCATAGACCACCTAAAATCCAGAACTACCAAACACCTCTTTGCAAATTTAATTCACCAAATTTTACACACTACTGCATTAATTTATATTTAACTACGCAAAACCAAATCTTAATACTCAACTAGTATTACAAACAAAATGTATTCTTAATTACTTAATTACCAACTTCCGTAACTGGGAAGTTTAAATCATTGGGCATTGCTCTTCATATAAAGTTCATTGATCTGCACTCGAAATAAAACATATGAGATTTTATTACTGTAGATTTATCTCATGTAAAATGATTCCAAGAACTTTAAAGTGATACCGATGCCCCTTGAGCAGATTTCAATATTCGTTGTTCTTATTTATTCAGCCTGTCTTGGTTATATTTTATGACGAGAATTATTTGTAGGTAACCAATATTAATTATTTATACCTACATGATACGATATATCTTATTAATTTTTATTTTTAATTCTTATTCACATTCTTATTAGTGTGGTATATTTGTTTGTATTTTCGTTAATTTTTAGAGAAATAATTAGATGGATTTTAATATTATAACGTGATGTCTATCTATAGTTACTAATACTATAAAGCTGAAGAGTTTGTTTGTTTGTTGGAACGCTCTAATCTCAGGAAGAACTGGTCCGATTTGAAACATTATTTCGGTGTTAGAGGATGGCTATATTATATTATCATCAGAGAGCGGAGCACTGCGGGTATAACCGCTAGTTTAAATTTAATTAATAAGCATACAAAAGGAATTTCCTTGTGAATACATCCTTGCTGGTTCCATTGAAATAATGTATTTATTTTATTTGCCAAGTCTAGTCAAGGTTTCTATTAACATATTAGTTAAGTATTCGTATTGTAATACGGGAAATAATTTTCCATAATTGAAATTACATACTTTAAGATGCCTTATTATTTACATATGCATTGATACTGGTTACTGCTTGAAAGAAAGTTCCTGAGAGGTTATACCTAATTTATATGCTCGTAGGTTCAGTGCCCGATGGAGAAATAAAAAGTTTTATATAATATCAAAAAATTTCATTATTTAAATTGGATAACAGCTGTTTATATATAACTTGTAGACAAAATGAATTACCTAGGTATGTATATATTATCAATTCTTATGTGGAAAACATAGTATTTACCTATTAATTTTTTTTAGGTCAGGGATTATTATTTTTTGTTTTGTTACTAAAGTACCTAACTAGGTAGTTATAATTATCACTACCTACATAGTATATTGTAAGTATGTACCTAATCGTAATTGCAATTAGGCAAAACTTTCTCTGCTATACTGTCTCTGAATGTTAAATTAGTCTATTAAAAACTAATTCGATTAAAATATACAAAAGACTTTAAGATGCCTTATTATACTTTGTAGTATTTTATTATTACTTTGTAGTTTATATAGAATATAGATAAATATGTAGAATATATAAAAAATGTTAAGTGACCAATCAACAACGAAGCTTGACAATGCAGTCCATTTAAAAAGAATGACCAAGTATGTATATTTGACGTTAGCACAAAGCCTTCGTATGATTCAAAGGGGAAATATTTCATTGTCTGAGTCACGGTTCGCAAAAATGTGGATGCTGTGCCGATGAACGGGATACCGTCTGACCCATAGCTTCGGTCATGTGTGAAATATTATATACATAATGCAAATTGTATTGTGAATTCAAATATGTTTTCTTATTTCAATGCTGTATCATCACAACATAGTATAAAACAAAGTCGCTTTCTCTATCCCTATGTCCCTTTGTATGCTTAAATCTTTAAAACTACGCAACGGATTTTGATGCGGTTTTTATAATAGATAGAGTGATTCAAGAGGAAGGTTTAGTAGGTATATAATTTATTAGGTTTTAGATAAAGCGGGTGAAGCCGCGGGCGGTAAGCTAATCAGTTTATAAGATACATGACTGACCTACGCAACTTTGTCTACTCTTATTTTTGGACGATTTTTCATTAAGGCTCTGCTAGTACCTATCGGGTATTTGTATAGTGATAGAACTATTTTATATATTTTATCGTATTGTAATCAAACTAAGTATATAATAACTTCAATTAAAAATTAAATAAAAAAATCAACAACAAATAATGCATCTACCTATCATGAATAAGCCAATGAAATATAACCACAGCAACATTAGATTAGGTAATTATTTTGATATAATCTAATGTGTATGTGATGATTCTTCTTGATTTAATTTTAAAAGCAATTATGAAAACATCAATTCAAAGAAATTGATAAACAAACATTGGACAACAAGTAACAACCCTGCTTCTAGTTGTGTCTAGTAAATATAGTACATAGGTACATACATAATTATTCTTTTTTATAAATTATAAATAAGGGGTCAAATGTCAGTTCCTACGGATGTCAAGGTTATTGTGTAACAATGTTCGATATAATTACTCGAGACATGGCACGTTCCATCTTACCTAATAGCGCATGTAAATAGCATTCCAATACTATCATTTTAATGGTCCCGGCTTTGTTTACGTTTATGTATTATGAACATACTTAGGTATATATATCTGGTAGTAAGTAACATATATTTTGATTATTTAAGTAGGTATTTTAGCTTATAAATTTATGGAATGATTTCAAAGAATATATACATTTTTATAGGAAATAAAATAAGATATTTTGTCGTATTTGCTTCATTGACTTCACTGATTCGGAAAAGTCTATCCGTTGTTTACTTCTTGAAATTTATAATGTGGAAAATTAATTTAACCTAATAATAAAAGTTAGGATCTTCTCCGAAGTTTTGTAGAAACTTTAAAGTTTTGACCTGGCTACGTATATTTACCTATAGATATGTTTGTATGTATGTGTTGTGTGTATTTGAAGACATACTAGACTATTGTCTCGAGCTCGTATGAAATTTAGATATATTATTATATTAGTATATTTCTAATTTTCTACCTATAGGTAAATTTATCGAGATATGCCAAGATAAGTTTCTATTAATCTTGACCTACGGTCTTGACTTATAGAAAAAAACAACGTTTTATAAAACTTTGTGTAATATAATATTTTTAATAGGCAGGTACATAATGCATCGTCAGATCAGCTCAATATAGAGACTAGCAACTTAGCAAGGCTTATTTAAAAATAGATTCAAAGTACCTGTACTTATAGTCACTAGAAAATCTTCAATAATTACCTACTAATTGTCACCTTTGAATACAGTTTTTGTGTGTTTACGTGAAATGTATGAGCGTCAAGACTTTTTCTATTCAATTTGTCACGTCCTTGTGTATAAATGACGAATTTAGTTGTATCGAATTCAGATAGCTCTCATATTTCACAGTTAACTGTTCTTATGTTTAAATAATTTTTATGTAATTATTTTATACAATTAAATATACTGTATTTTTTAGTATTTATCAAAATATAATAACTTTTCCTGAAAAATTTCCCTCGCACTTTTGAATAAATATTAATCTATCGCCCCCGATTCCCGCGCTTGCACGCCATTGGCTAGAATTTGGCTTGTTGCCAAAATCGCACCGAATCTCGAACAAACATGGTTCCCATTGGCTACCGGGAATGTAATCGAGCACCGCGATATTCAAAAATAGAATAGATAATATAGGGCGAAGTTACAAAATAAGTACTACAATTTTGGCGTACAGCCCGCATGAATGAAACAATTTAAACATTTGAAGGGTGATGCATTCACTTAAAATTGTGTAATTTATGAACTACTTAAAATAACAATAAATCAAAATTATGAATAACTTTTTTGATACAAAAATTAAAAAAAATTGTCTATGGTTCGTTCAGACTCTAGAATCCTTAATTTTTGAATTCGTTCGATCCAGCTACACGTAATCCACTTACCAACTGTTTCAACAATGATCAATGCACTTCGTAAAATTAAAAAAAAAACACAAATTCACTATGGCACTACACAGAGTACTTACATGTCGAGTCGACGCGAGCTGTGGTGCGACTGGCAAGCGCGGCCGCGGCTCCTTCGGTGTCGCCTTACCGCCACGAATGGAGATGACAACCCCGCTCCAAGAATACGGTTTGGGAAGGCTTCGATTATTTCATTACTTTTTCTATATAATGCAATTAATCTTAAGGATGGCAACAAGGTCAAGTACATGCGCTTACAGACTAATCCGTTTTAGAGAATGCAAGCTAAGCATCAGGTATCCAGGAGTAAATTTAGATTACAAGTTGCAACAGTACGCACTCATGTACCTACTATGTTTTAGACCAAATAACTTAAATTCCGTTATTTGTGAATGAAATAGTAGTAACACGACTAAAGAAAAAACAGAGGAAGAAAAAATACATACATAATAATATAGTGTTAGCTACTGAAATCAGTTTAGCGTTATCTTTCGGAATTCTCACTTTGGGTCTAATTAGCTTTAAATTATATGAATGAGTACATTTTTTTTATTACCTTTAATATTAGTGCTAATGTAAAGAGGATTAAAATTGGATAAAATTAAAGAGTAATAGGTACGGCGATGAGAAATAGAATATTTTTTTAACGAAATTCATGAAATCCTATTAACCAATGTAAGTAATTTGTTCAATAATATTGCCAAAAAACTAAGATTAAAAAATCTAATAATTATTTCTGACAAAATCTAGATAACTAAGTACCTAGATGTCGGCAATAAGGTTTATGTTACTCGAGAATTTGTTAATCATACATAGGAGGAAGTGTGAATATGGGATAATTTCCGAAAATTGTGAATGCTTCTTCAGAGGATCGTTTTATCGTAAAGTATCGAGGTACTATTTTAAAATGGACAGGAATAAAAGCAATCATATTTGTTTAATCAAATGTAACTAACGTAGATATTAATTTCACATTATTGGCTTTACCCTGTCATTCGGAACTACCCCGATGCATCCTATATTCTCTAGGACATATTATATGAATCCAGAGGTCCAGACCACAAGAATATAATTACATACCTAGAATTATATTATCTGTGTAGGTACAGTATTATAATATTATGTGTGATAATATAAAACTTAACTAACTTAAAAAACACTTAACTATTAATATTTAGTTATAAACAGTTTATTTTTCTCATGTAGATAACCTATTTTAAGTTAAGGGAGAGCGGGTCCTCAGCTGAGACAGGTTTTATATTAAACTTACTAGGAGGGCCCTACTACTCCATATTGTATGAAATTGAGAAGGGTAAATAAACTATTTTTATTTATTTTTTATTTTATAAAAAAATAATTTTTATATTTATTCAAAAGAGTAATTGAATTGTGGTGCGTATATTGCAGTCAAGGCTATCTTAATTCGCTTGAAAGGTGTTGAAAACATGCTTACCATTTATATACTTAAAATTTATGGAACCGTAATGGTAATTAAATAAATTGATAATATTTACAACTTGCGTACAAATTTATAGTATCTGTACGCTATCAATTTTAATTAAAAACTGAAATAGTTAAACCTCCTTGCACGAAAAAAGGTTTCATAAGTTATAAAAGTACCGGTTTATTTTCCGGCTAATAAAAAAGTTAATAATATTATAAAATTATTGTTTGATCAGTTTTGTAGCTTTTCCGGGTGAAGCGATATGATACAAAAAGTTGGTATGTACCTGTTGAACCTTTTTACTCTATACTCTATAGTAGTTAGATCATACAAGTTAGATAAAATAGGAATTGCTATTTTTGAACTAAGAATTTACAATTATTGGTATGTGGAGTTTCAATTAGGTATTTCAATTCATTAAACATTTTTATTTCACATACCATGTAAATACGTGATCAATCATAATAAATATTTCTTCGGTCATTCCGTATATTGGAAGACCTAAATTAATACACACCACTGACGTAAGCTTCATAAAAATGTATCCCGAATGTACGTGGCCTCAACATTGATTTCTATAATTAAAATTTTAAGTTAGTACGTACTTATAAGGTAGGTAGTAATCTGATAATTATTGATTTAAAATTATTTAATACGTATTTTCACTAATCATTTGATTTTAATGACGACATTTATATTAGAGTAATCATTTGATTTCAATGACGACATTTATATTAGAGTAAGAGTTAAGACTAAGGTAAAAATAAAAATAAGTTTAAATTATCGGTAAGATTTGTCTATGCTCATAAATTTTTTAAGCTATTGGATAGCTTCTATCGCGGGCCTTGAACGCGGGGACCGAATCCAGAAATTCCGTAACGAAAAAACCTCACGCTCCCCACTCCGACAGGCACGGAGGTGTGGCTTGAAGGCATGCTATGCAATAGCTTTACCGCGACAGTCCCCGAGTGCCACAGGTCTTTTTTTTAAGTTTCAGCTGTCTACAGTAGGTACCAATTTTTTTTATTTCAGCTTTTTAAATTTGACAGCTGTTCTGGAAAATGATTCCATGTCAAGATGACATTTTGTATTTCGAAACACGCGTCGTCTATGAGTCACCAACCGTATGGCTGGTGTTGACCCACATGGGACCTTTAAGGTCTGTTCGCCTTGATGCTGGACAATACTTAAGGGTCACTTGCTGATACAAAGTAAAGATATATTGGAGGCTTTACGTGCTCTTAATGTTCTATTTGCTAATTATGCACGCATCATTATAGGGTAATGTAGTTTTTCTTAGGTCAGTACGTGCCAAAGATGGCAGACTGATTTTACATTACCACCTGTCTACGTAAGTGTGTCACAACCTCCTAAACGGCTGGATCAATTTTAATGAAATATTATGCGTCTTCTCCAGCTATACGTACTTAGAACTACTAGAAACTTGATGTGAACCTAACAATAAATAAACAAATCATGTAATTATTGAGCACAGATTGCTAATAATTATTTGTATCTATGTAATAAATTAAACCTGTGAGCGGTAATTTAATCTCAGCTTCACAATATACCTATAATAGGTAACCTAATTACCTGTGATATTACTCTATATTTAAAGGTATGATAATATCTTTATTTCTCGCCTTTTATAGCATCAAGCTTAGCATCAAGATATTATGTCAAAGATAAATAATTTAATTACTCAGTTGTTGTCTGGTTAAGTCGTTATAAATATGGTAAAAACAATTTAATTTCTGTCTGTGGTTTTTTATCAAAACAAAAATATTACCGCATTCTTTTTTCAAGCTATTCCCAAAATGCTGCTACAGTTTTAAAATTAATGGTGCCCTAAAATCTTCTTCAAGTGTAAAACCAATAAATTACGTAGACGCGGCAAGAATTTTCCCATCAAAAGAAAATTCGGTTAACCAATTCTCACGAAGATGTACCTACTAAGTTATTGTAATAATGTTGATGATTACTTAACGAACCTTTTTTATTAGTGTGATGACAGACGACAGTAGATCTCATTAGATACATTATATATTTTAGACGTAGGCACATATTATCTACCTGCCTTTTGTCCGTTAATGTGGGATTTCCGGGATAAAATGTAGCCTAAGTACTTATATATCTTATTCTGGGTCTTCAGCTACCTAAAACTACCAAGTCTTTCATTGTAATCGGTTCAGTAGTATTTGCGTGCAAGAGAAACAAACATCCATACATCTATCCTCGCCAACTTAAAACTTTCGCATTTATAATATTAGTAGGAATTGGATGTTAATGTTAACGTTAATGCAGACCGTACCTAAATGTTAATATTAATATTGTGTTTTTCGACTTATTCATAACAAAATATTTAGGTTAAAACAAGTGAATCATGAGAGAAAAGTGTAAATGAATCACATAGTAATACATTCCCATATATGGACAAAAATCTATCACAATATGTCGACATAACTCATAGGTATTATGTAATTGATCAATTCAAGCAATAATAAGAGTATCATACAATCCGTACTAATATTATAAATGCTAAAGTAACTCTGTCTGTCTGTCTGTTACTCAATCACGCCTTTACTACTGAACCAATTTGCATGAAATTTGGTAACTTATGGAGATATTTTGATACCCGAGAAAGGACACAGGCTACATTTTACCCCGGGAAATAATTTAGGTTTTATCCCAAAAATCCCACGGGAACGGAAACTATGCGGGTTTTTCTTTGACTTTGCGGGCGAAGCAGCGGGTGGAAAGCTAGTAATCAATAAATTAATCAGTCTGATTCAGTAAACTATTAGGTATCAATATTGCGCTAGAGTGAGTGAGTTTAATACTTACAAGAAACTGGAAACAGTATTACCTACGCGATGATTTTTTTCTAGATTTTATTGATGTATTTTCAAGAGAAATCTTTCTGAGTTGTATAAATGTTCTTGATTCTTGAATAAAATGATTTGTATTTTTAATTTTACACTTAGTTACAGTACGATTCACGAAAGATGACCACAAATGGCGGCCGTCTGCGCACGTTCACTCATGAAAAAAAGACAAAATAATATTTTAATGTTGGTTAAATAATTTATTTTTTATTTATTTAAAATTAAATCCGCCCGTGCCTCATTTCTCACCTCCATAGGGACCTAAAATATGCCTTCTGCGCCGTGCTCATCTTTCGTGAATCTTACTGTACTTACTTACCTACATAATTTTTGTCATTTGATTAAAAGTAAAAGCATTTAACACCAAAGGCCAAAGGTCCCAAAAAATTTAATATTCCAGCCTAACATCTAATTCATAAAGTTCACGTTAGATTACAGATCATTACCAATTACCATCATCCTTAAAAATCATCATCATTCCTCATATTTATTAAATATATTAATTCGTATTTGATTCATGTAACATACAAAATCTCTACTAGAATATGCATCAATCCAGATCATATTATAAACCCATATCCTGAACACATGTTAGAGCGGTATATTTTCGGCTCCCGCCAAAGCTAAGAATAGCCGCGCTGTCGTCATTACAGGCGATTTGTGATGTATGAAAGAAGCATAGTACGTAGAAAAGGGAAACAATTTAATGATCATTTAGAATTTAGATAATTTGTGAAGAGGAAAATAAATTTTCTCGTATCACCATTTACCAACAATTTCAAAAATATAGAAGGAATTATTCAATAAAAAATATTAAAAAAAAACCACATCTGCAATATCCGTTACGTAGTTTGAAAGCTTTTTAACATGGACATTGGGACAATCTTAAATGATACCAGACACAATATGATTTTTTGAGAAATTAAATTTTGTCTTATAACAATTATTTGGATATAGCTACGCTACCAACTTATAATATCTTTATCGTTGTGTCTGATAACGACACGGGCCACGGCCCTTTTTTCAATTTCTAGTAGTTTCTTAGTAGCTTCTATTAGGTATTTCATCTCCAGAACCGAGAAACTATACTTAAGATTCTAGGGTATGTAGGTATTACATAAATTACTAGGCAAAATAATTAAAAAACATTGCAATGGCTTATGGCGAGTCAGCGAGCGCCAGCCCGGCGCGACACCGGCCTTGTGGAGCTCTTTGCCTTTAAAGGTTGGAAGGCTGATAACAGTTGCCACGGAAAACTACAATGCATAACTGCGTCTTGCGTCGTACGTGACATTTTTATGGCGGCTAGAAAGGATACTTCAACGAGATGGAAAGATTCATAATTCCAGAGGCTCGAACTGAGCTGTTTAAATACTTTCTGCTTTATTCATAGTATGTAATTAGTCTGAAGTTCCTAATACTGACCTAATGCTAGTGAGGTAGGTACGCTTAAACACTGAAGAATTTTGCATCCCAACTAATTTTATTTTTAACTAGTTAGCTGCTCCGCGCGATCTCACCCCCGTGGCTCCACTCCTGTTGGTCGTAGCGTGATGATATGTAGCCTATAACCTTCCTCGATAAATGGGCTATCTAACACCGAAAGAATTTTTCAAATCAACAAACAAACAAACTCTTCAGCCTTAATTAGTATAGATTGTTATTATAGTTGCCATAGGCCATTAGATAGGTACCTACCTATTACCACCTATTACCTACATATTTATGTAGCTACGCTCTGAATAAAATGTAAAAAAATGTAACCCAACGAAATGTTTCATCTCAAAGCATTGTGTACAAGTGATAACTGCGTTAAAAACAACCGACTTCAAACTTGCACTTGCAAATTTTACAAATACCTACAGACAAAAATGCTCATAAAATAAAAACTACTGGGCCTACCCGAATAAAATTTTTATGGGACCAATTCGACACCATCCCGCATCGAACAAAAAAAGAATCACGTAAATCGGTTCAGAAACCTCGGAGTAATCGGTGTACATACATAAAAAAAAACCGGCCGAATTGATAACCTCCTCCTTTTTTTTGAAGTCGGTTAAAAATAGAACAAGATTAAACGTTAAATCGATCTAAAATAACATTCACATGTATGATGTAAATAAAACATTTTCTACAGACGTGTGAGATACTCGAACATCGAAAACTCACCTTCTAGACATACCTACTAATATAGAAAATTTACAATGAATAAAACCATATGGCGGTATGCCTTGTCACGTTTTCCTTTAAACAGCTGTTTCAGTTTGCATTCTAAAGCAATGTATCATTTATCAAACCTTACTCAATTTCTATCGCAAATAAATCGGCTTCGGTCAGTCAGGGTAAGCTCGGTTGCATTTTGCAACACATAGAGTAGCTTTATGAACGTCGCTAGGTACCTATTGGTTATAAAACGTTTATGGAACACAATTATTAAATGTTACTTGTTTGGTTTACTTTATATTATAGAGTTATACTCTACTAGGTACCAATACCCAGTTATCACTAGATAGTAACACTAGTTTCAGTCCGTGGAATCTCTCGCATCGCAAATAATTCTCCTAGGGATTTTTTATTTCGCTGCGAATGCGAATATTTGATCAAAATTCGTTTACAGATAGGTAGTTTAGATACAGCAAAATTATTGTAAAGGAAAATTATTGTTTTATTATAAAATAATTTCTTAAATAGGTTTTACTGAAGCTTAGCACCTTTATATTATGTGTGGATCAAGCTCAGTTCGAATAGAATAGGTGTGTAAGCAATCTTATTGATGCTTAATGAATTTATACTATAAATGAATGAATGCGAAGCACGCTTTTCCTTAAGACAGCTAGTAGTCTTAAAAGTTCAAACAATCTCTTTTGCTATTTAGAACAAATTTTGAGATTTTTTATGTGGAAGTTGTATGTGTAAGCATTAACTATAAATTAATAACAATACAGTTGTCGTTATTCCATATGTAGTGTGTATTGTGAACGTATGTAGGTACTTATCTATATTATAGTTTACCGATGTTTACGTTTCTCATTCCTTTTCAAGAAATACATGTAAGATATTATCGTGATTGCTGATAACCTTACGAAGCGGCATATCTCGATGACCTCAACGAAGAAATTATTTAAGAATCTGTCGCGCCAGGAATCAAATATTCGCGATTTTTTCTTAAATGCGTGAGTCACACCACGTTTAAACTCGGTCAAGTCTCACTACCGACCTCTAGTGGCAATATATGGTCAATGTAGAATACAGGAATGCAATTAAATATTTTTTTTATAAATAAAACAAGGTCGATAATTGATTTTATTTACTTATCTACGTGTGAACAGTACTGTATTATTATCTTTGATGAAGGAGTTAAACTGGTAGTATGACTATGAAATACTAAAAATAAAGATATTAATGCTGATTTGATCGCTGCATGCAGAAATGCAATTATTGTTATTAATATAACATTCCGAGTACCTATATACCTATATAATATTTTTTAATTATCAAAAACCATCCACGCATAAAATTTTCGATGTATTTCAGAATTTTTTTTTTAAGAATCTACTAAAAACTAAAGTCAGATTTCGAATATAACGCCAAATAAAACAGAATTTGTCGTGAACTGTGGTCGTGAAGAACTGTGTAAGCTGTAAAAATTTTTTTCATCTGTGTTCTCTATGTGTAATGCCGGCACTACACATAGGCCAACGCGTTGGCAAGCGCGCTGGCACATGCACTTGTCTATGTGTAGAACGGGCGAAATGCGCACTTGCGGTAGGTATTTGAACGTTGGCCGGCGCGCTTGCGCGCTTGCGAGCTTGCCGTGCGGTGTCGGCAACTTCAAAGGACACTTGTCGCAAGCTTGGCGCACCATCTACACATTGGCCGCGCGATCAGTTTGACTCAAAGAGTATAATGTATATGTCGTGGTCATATCGTAGATTTGATCATTTCATGATATGAGTGGCCATTTCACGAAATGGTCGCATATCGTGAAATGGCCAACATAGTTTGATCAGATCGTTAAATCGTCAACGTTTCACGATTTGGTCATCCACATTTGGCCAGATCGTATAAAATATAAAGAGTCCATAAAATATTAAAAAATTTCAGAATAACTATATTCTAAAAACTTGTTTAATGTCATTTAAGTTAGTGCCGCGGCAGCGGCCGGCGAATGCCAGAATCGAATCGTTTTTGCAATAGAAAACAATTAGGTTAGGTTAGGTTACACTTTGATAAACAACGCATGAGCCGAGCGAGCAAAGCGAGCGTGCCGCGGTAGCGGCCGGCGAGTGCCAGAAGCGGATCGCTTTTTAAAAAACAAACAATTATAATAATATAGTAGTAGTATCTTAAATTATTTTATTTAAGTCGCATTTTTTCTTAAATACATATAAGATATCCACATTTTCCATAGTACTCGTACCTCTTCGTCGTAAATTCTTTGCTATGACTTTCTTCATAATATTGTTATTAAACGAATTATGAAGTTTTTAACTGCGAATAATTTAATTTTCGCCAGCGGCCGCCATCTTATCACATAAACACAGAGCTTGCAGCGCCTCTACCAACGATTAATGTAACTATTTTACGATATGATTAAATAATTTTGGTCATTTCATGAAAAAACCGTGCGTTAATTGGCCATATCGTGAAACGATTTCTTATCATTGATCTGCCCAAACCACATCATGATGTGGCCAAACTAAATTGGCCATTTCACGATATGCGACCATTTCGTGAAATGGCCACTCATATCATGAAATGATCAAATCTACGATATGACCACGACATATATATGATTTGACTGTAGCAGCGATCAGGAGTGCACGTTTTTTTCTTGCAGTGAATTAACACCTAACTTGACAAAATGGCGAACAATATGAGTAACGAGGAACTATATAAATTTATTGAGCTCTATCAGAGTGAAAACTGCCTGTGGAACCCAAAAAATAAGTACCATAAAAATAAAAATGTTGTATATGTATTAAAAGTGCCAAATAAATAAGGTTCTTGGACATGCCGTTTTCCTCACAATGTTTAACTTCACAAAGAGCATCCTACTTTAATATCTATCTATACATATAATAAATCTGTAGAAGGGTCAATTCTGTACATTGAAAATATTGAAAAAATAAATAGCAGTGGGTGTTACTGGATCGATACCAAGACCAAATATGTGATTAAAAAATTTTTGTCTGTCTGTCTGTCTGTCTGTATGTTCAGGCATCACGTGAAAACTAACGGTTCGATTTCGATGAAACTTGGTATAATTATACCTTATTATCTTGGGCATAAAATAGGATACTTTTTATCCCGGAAAAATACGTAGAAAAAAAAAATCTTAATTTTTCCGCGCGGACGGAGTCGCGGGCGGAAGCTAGTTATTTTAATATTATAATAATTGTGAAAGTGTGTTTATTTCTTTATTTGTTACATCCATTTTGAATCCGTCCCCACATTGGCTCGAACCAAACCATACTGAACGACCTTCCAATGTGTGGATTACTCACAAGCGCGTTTGCAAGCGCACCGCCAGCGCGCTGGCGAACGCGCTGGCCTATGTGTAGAGGCGACATTATATTTAAAGTTCATATGAATTATGAATTGGTCAGCCACCCAGTGAGAAAATTAGTAAACTTTAAAACGTAAACTTTTTAAATGCTACTATTGTAACTAATTCATTTAAATGAGGAAACACTGGTAAACTAAAATTTTGCAAATTTTCGTTCCATCATCATCTACACTAATATTATAAAGAGGAAAACTTTGTTTGTTTGTAATGAATAGGCTCATAAACTACTGGACCGATTTTAAAAAATTCTTTCACCATTCGAAAGTTACACTATCCACGAGTAATATAGGATAGGTTTTATCCCGGAAATTCCACGGGAACGGGAACTATGCGAGTTTTTCTTTGAAACCGCGGGCGGAGCCGCCGGCGGAAAGCTAGTAAATGATAATTAAGAAAAGATAAAATCCAATTATCACTTATTTATTATCAATACACATTCATAATCACATAATACTTATAACTACTGAACTTTCCTATGATATTCGGGAGTGGCATTCCCATAGTCTTGTAAATTGAACAGGGTCGACCGATTGGTGACCATGTATTTCAAAAAGTCTTGTATATGCGTCAATACTTGCTGCAATGATTTCTCATCGAGTGCAGTGTATGCTAACATTGGTCCCATTTTAGCAAACAACCGTAGCAAATGTATAGATCCATATATTTGGGACATTGGGGTATCTGGGTAGTCTTGGAGTATTTCACTATACTGGGGTCTTTCAAATTTGTACAGAAGTTGTGATCCCAATGTTGCGTTGAAATACTCTTTAATTCCTTCTGTAATGTCAACTAGGATTGATTCCTTCGCTTGGTTGTGTAGTTTACTGGATTTCTTAAAAGCTAGATAATTGTCGACAATTTGTGCGACTGTCAGTTTTGCTGGTAATATGGCCAGCTTTTGCTGTCTCGTGATGACGTCCCAGTCGTCTACGAGCCACACTTTTAGTTCCTCTGGAATCTTTATTTTCACTTCGACTTTCGCTAGATACTGCTCTTCAGATTCTATTGATAGATCTAATCGTCCACGTTTTTTCCTGGAACACAATAATTTATTTAAAATTACCTTTTTATGAAATAAGTGAAATTATTTACTTTATATCAAAATGATTTATTTCATAGATGTTAGCAAATTATTTTATAAATTTCTTCTGCGCTGAATAACTTGGAAAATAGAGGACTCAGCAAGTCATACAAATTTCTCTTTTGTGTGATTTATTTCGTCTACCTATCTATCTGCAACTATTTATCTATACTAATATTATAAATGCGAAAGTAACTCTGTCTGTCTGTCTGTCTGTTACTCAATCACGCCTTAACTACTGAACCAATTTGCATGAAATTTGGTATATAGATATTTTGATACCCGAGAAAGGACATAGGATAGGTTTTATCCCGGAAATCCCAAGGGAACGGGAACTATGCGGGTTTTTCTTTGACTGCGCGGGCGATGCCGCGGGTGGAAAGCTAGTTTAAAATAAAAATAATGGAGTTTCTTGTCAGTTCTTCTCCATAGATACTGCTTTCTGAATCGGTGGTAAATTTTAAAAATATTATGTATACCCGGCGCGGCCTAAGATGATCCCTATGACAGTTCGTCTTAGTGATTGCTCGTATGATGGATCGTGTCGATACTTTACTATTTTATAGGCAAAGGCGTGGTTTGCATTCAGCCACGTCGGTAAACATGTTTTTACAAATATTATAAAATGAATTTTTAACGTCTATTAAGTAAACGAAACGGTAAGTAAAACGAAAGTTTTCCAAAACATAAAAATGCACCTTATCATTTTCTCGTAATTTTTAACCCGTTTAACACAGTGTATATTATTTTATCATGAAAATGGAATCCCCCATTTAATTTTTCTAAAAAACTTATATTATCATAGGTAAGTAAATTAACGCGAACGGTAATTAATTAATTAATTATGCTGCGATCTTCTGTTCCATAAATGCTTCATTCATGCTTAAGCATGGAAAAAATGTGAACTCGAAATGTGACTTTCCATTATCGAAACTTGTTTATCGATACTTTCCGCACTAGTCGATAAATGCCAACGATGTAAGTTTTGAAGGACGTAAACGTAAAGTCAGATTGATATAATTTCTCGTAAATGATAAGAATTGTTATAATTCCAACGGAATATCGTTGTAATAGCATAAAGCTACGTAAAAATTAATAAATGCCATTTTTAGACGCCTCCAATACGTTTCTAATTTAATGGTGACGCCATTACAAGTTTGTCTCTTGAGAATAACTGTCAGTGTCATACGGATCATCTTAGGCCGCGCCGGGTATAAAAATACGACGTTTCAAAAGTGCTTTTCAAAGAAGTCTAATTGAATAAATAAATGTTTGAGTTTGAGTTTGAATGTGGCAAAACTACATTAGTTTATATAATGTATAAAATTAAATAGGGTGTCTTATATTTTTGTACAGAATTCTACAAAATAAAAAAGTAACCAAAATTCGAATTACTTTAACTATTGCATGAAAATTGTATATCGTGAGCTTTTACACATTTATGAAAAAAAAATTTCGTAAATAACTTACTTTGGCTGGTCAGAGCCAGAGTCAGCAGGCGGTTCTTTATTTTGTGTTTTAGTTGCTTTGGCAGATGTGGAGCTGGTTTCTGCATCTTTACCTGAAAGTTAAAAATATAAACATAAAAAATGTGTGCGTGTACTGTACAAGTGTACACACGTAAGAAGTGAAACTTCTTTATGACCTTATTTTTCAAAAAATTATTTACTAATAATATTCAACTTTACAGAAATACCGTGGTAGGGATAAGAAAAAGATGGCGCGTAACGGAAAAATGTCACGCGTAACGAAAAAATTTTACACTATATTTTTTCCAACCCCGATCATGAAGTTTCACTTCAAAAATTATTAAAAAAATTTATTAATTGAAGATTTTCTTATAACAACTTTAACTATAGTTTCTTATACCTTTCTTTACAATACAAAAGTATATCAATATTGTATTCTTTACATGTTTGGTATAAAATATAAATAGTACTGTAATTTGGTAACAGATGAAATAGGAATCAGTTCTGGGGTACAATAAAGAGATGAAATTTAGTATCCATCATAATGTATTTAATCTTAATACCAATCCATACTAATATTATAAATGCGAAAGTAACTCTGTCTGTCTGTCTGTCTGTTACTCAATCACACCTAAACTACTGAACCAATTTGCATGAAATTTGGTATGGAGATATTTTGATACCCGAGAAAGGACATAGGCTACCTTATATTGCAAAATATGTAACACGGGCGAAGCCGGGGCGGACCACTAGTACTAAATAAATTATTTGAATAGATCTCTATTTACACATCCTATCCTTACTACTAAATATTATAAATGCGAAAGTTTGTGAAGATGGATGTATGTATGTATGTTTGTTACTCTTTCACACAAATACTACTGAACCGATTACAATGAAATTTAGCACACATATATATAGAGGGCAACTTGGATTAACACGTAGGATAGGTTTTATCCCGGAAATCCCACGGGAACGAGAACTATGCGGGTTTTTCTTCGAAAACGCGGTCGGACAGCTAGTAAATCATATTTAATAACATTAATAGATATTAAACAATACCCGCTGGTGTAGATGCTCTAGATTCTTCTCTCGCTGGTGTGGAACTTGCAGCTGCTTCAGATTTACGACCTTTGGCAGGTGCTAGACAGAGAATGTTAAACAATTATAAAAAACCATATTCTTTAGGACCAATCCTTGGTTAAAACTTATGCGTCCAGTAAAGTTTTACACTATAATATTAAAATATCAACTGTAAACTATTAGAATTCATTTTTGAAATGATAGTTTAATATGGTTAAAACTTATTAGTTTTAACCAAGGACTGAAAAATCAGCCCTTAGTCCTGTAGATACAAAACTAACATCTATCTATGAACAATTTTATGTTATGATCAACTGGAATGCTGAAGTAAAATGTATGGTATGCTACTATGATATATAAAAGAGCTAGATACGTTACCCGCTCTCTATTTTGGCAAGAAAAAACTCAGGTAAGTGCCCGAGTTTCACTTAGTCACGCACCATTCAGCGTCGTGGCTGGACGTTCTTTTTATATTTTAATCGGCAGTTGTTATTACGAAGTACATGAGTGAGACATGTATTATGTCTCGTGCGTGAGAGTGAAAGAGAGAACAACTGTATTGGTGATAATGCGTTAGTAAGTAGGTATGTATTAATTACGCTGTTTTTTAGTGCAATGATGTTGGCGTATGCCGCGTCTACTAGTATAATAGGTCATTGGTATGCTATACCAAATTTATGAATACTAAAAGGGAACTTTAATATAGGTTAAGTATAATAACACCACTTATAAACATACTCTTTTTAGTCTTGGCGGGCTGTGCTGAATGCGCTCTCTGCACTTCTTTCTGTCTCTGAACATTTGCTTCATTGTATTTCAGTACTCGGCTTTCTGGCACCCATTCGTCCCAACTGTAAAAGTTTTTTATAAACTAAACTATGTATTAGCTGGCTGTGTTACAATAAGACAATGATTTTATTAGATACTAGGTTTCCGCCCGCGGCTTCGCCCGCGCAGTCAAATAAAAACCATAGTTCCCGTTCCCGTGGGATTTCCGGGATTGCGTCATTTTCCGGGGATAAAAAGTAGCCTACGTCCTTTCTCGGGTATCAAAATATCTCCATAGCAAATTTCATGAAAATTGGTTCAGTAGTTTAGGCGTGATTGAGTAACAGACAGACAGACAGAGTTACTTTCGCATTTATTAACTGTTTTATAAATGGTGATATTGACAACTATAACATAGCCAGTTACAAAAGATCCATTGGATATTCTGATATTGAATGTAACTGCATTGGGAATTGGGATACTGTCCAAGATAAGGAGTTGCTTCAAGATTAAGGGATGTTCATGTTGTCTAAAAATGTGTAAAACCGGCCCAATACAATGGTAAAAAACGTAAAAATTGAATAGGAAACCCCTTGAATATAAGTTTACTTATAAACTTGAGATTTAATTTATAGTGTTAATTTATAGATTGTGAACTAGCAGTTAGCACCTAAAAAGACTGTACAAATCTAAATTACGTGATAATATACTTACTTTTTATTCCACCCAGCGTAATGTATTAAATAACGAACGTGTTTGTCCTTAGTGACAGAGCTTTTCAGACATTTTGCCTCGTAAATGAGCGGCCCGTGAAAACATAAAACTTTTTCACCTGTAAAAATAAACAACTTTATTAATGTTGTATGTTTTAAAATGGTAATGAATTAATATGCACTATTCCTTACCTTCCGCAAATTTTAGTTTTGGGGCCATTGGTTTCTATTTACTAAATTTCTTCACAAATAAACATTTCAATCAACAAACCACAAAATACAAATTAGCGGTGACAGTGACAGGCGACAGCGACAGCTTATTGACCATAGACAATGATAAACAACCTATAGACAACGAAGTCACAGATATATAAACATTTTAACAGGTAAATAATAATAAGACATAACGGTAAGCCGGTTTATTTTTTGATTGGAAATATTTAAGTTTTATAGATTCGGTTTGGAATGAATTTTTTATCGTACGTTTATTATTGTAGATTGAATTTTGAATATGCAACAGCTGTTTAAAGTAATACGTAATTGTAATAAAGAAAGTAGTCAATTAATGCAGAAACTTATTCAAAATTTATATGAATTATTTATATAATAACTGCGTTAAAAACAACCGACTTCAAACTTGCACTTGCAACATTTACAAATACAGACAAAAATGCCCATAAAATAAAAACTACTGGGCCTATCCGAATAAAATTTTTATGGGACCAATTCGACACCATCCCGCATCGAACAAAAAAAGAATCTCGTAAATCGGTTCAGAAACCTCGGAGTAATCGGTGTACATACATTAAAAAAACATACAGGCCGAATTGATAACCTCCTCCTTTTTTTTGAAGTCGATTAAAAAGTATAATATGTATATGTATTTAACAATTAATTATTATTTTTATTTTATGGAGTATGTAAAACTTTAAATATAATATGTATAATAAGTGGTTCCGTGTGCGGACACTTAGTTTCGGGAATAAGTACGATGTCCTTATTTTGGTGGCATTTCTATTTACGCATACCCGAATGATTTTGAGATTGAAGTCGAAGTTCTTAATCATTGCGGCCCTTCTAATATTGTCTTATATCCTAATAAATAAAAATACCAGCTAAAGAAATATCGTGCATTGGTTTTATCAGTTAACCGTGCACGTAATCAAAAGTGTTAAAACTTACTAGAGATCCGCTCAGAGTTCGCCCATGGTGTATATTTTACTCAAGACCTTCATCACTTAGCCCTTAGGGATCACACACCCACATATCCAACGGTGACAGAATTTTTGAGTTGTAGGAGCCTATACTCAGAAAATAAGTAAGGTCTGGCGGCCCTGGGATCTTGGACCACTAGGAACTCGCCAATGCACGTTCAACCAACAAACTCGTCAGGTTGATATTATAAATATTTTTAAGTAGGACATGTCATTAAACTCACAAAACATCTCAAAACAATCAATATACTTAATTTTTTTTTGGGTGTCCAATTAGGTGATTTCGAAAATGTTTAATACATAACTACCTATATAACATTTACAATGCAAGCGACGCGGACGCTGCGGGTCAGAACTAGTAACCATATAAATCTAAATAAAACTTAAAATCATCATTACTTGTGCATAGATACAGCCAAGACAGCGAATAAAAACAATTGCGTCATGAATAAATCAGACACACCCCCCTTTTCTTTTTGTTCAATAACGAACTTTATCGTCAACAAATAAAACATATATCTGCGTGAACAAATAAAAAAATCAGTTCGTAAACACGTTACATCACAATTGTATGATTAAAATATTCACAAAATAATATGATAACCGCGAACTCACGAAGCGAGTTTACGGTCTACTTTTTATGGCTAAGCGTGCCTCCACAAGACAGTTGAGCGGTATCGGCTTGTCGCGGTTGCCGCCTTTTTTGTGTTTGAATTTTTTTTTATTTCCTTGAAAATGTCGCAGCAAGGTCCCGCATTCGATGTCAATGCTATGACTTTAACCCGCTGGGTTCTACAACAACAAAGAACAGCGCCAGGTGCCACAGGAGATTTAACACAACTTCTAAATTCTATACAAACAGCAGTCAAGGCTATACAATCAGCTGTGAGGAAGGCCGGCATCGCTAAACTGTAAGTATAATTTGAATAGTCATGAGTGTTATCTATCATTATTATTGTCTTTTAAATTGATATTGAAAACATTTTATGTGCGAAAATATCAAAATAATTTCATTTTCATTTTCTTTTAACTATGTGGGTACTTGCTACCTACTTTATAACAATTAACAATGTTTTGCATTCGTAAAATGTTGAATTGTTTCCTGCACTAAAATAAATTGTAACTAGAGTACTGGTCTGAATGTCGCTCTTTACCGCAATAGAAAGTTCTAACAGGAATTGGTACTAGGTATGCCTACAGCCTATGGCCTGTATTTGGAAATACTATCTCTCGCGTCGATATGTACCTCAAAATATATCTATGTACATACTCGTATTGTAGTAATTCTTTGATCTGTGTATTTCGTATTAAAGCAGTTAACTGCACAATATAATATAAAATCTATAGGTATGTTTCAATCCAATCTTTATTTCTCATTTCCTCCATCAGAGAATATTTTCCATTTATATTATAGTTTATTATGTGTATCACGGACGGTCTAGAGATATAGAGAGATACACCGTCATATTAAAATCCTAACTTTTTTAATTTAAGCAAAAAATAATCGCCCGCTTACAGTACCTACCTTAGTGCTATGTCTAATTAATTATAAATTAACGTTTACTTAAGATTAACTTCCATACTTAATATTATAAATGTGAAAGTAACTCTGTCTGTCTGTCTGTTACTTAATCACGCCTACTACTGAACCAATTTGCATGAAATTTGGTATAGAGATATTTTGATACCCGAGAAAGGACATAGGCTACTTTTTACCCCGGGAAATAGGACAGGTTTTATCACGGAAACCTTACACCACTCTACTAGTTAACATAAAATTAAAAAACATGGAGATTCAGTTGCACAGAATCATTGTTTTTGAGATTAACTCTTGATTAACTCGCACAACAATTACTTAAACAATTTTTTAATTTTTATTTATAAACATTTTCTCTATGGAACATGAAACCTTTTTTTTTATTTCAGCCATGGAATTTCCGGTGACACAAACGTGCAGGGCGAGGAAGTAAAGAAACTAGATGTCTTATCCAACGATCTTTTTATAAACATGTTAAAATCCTCCTACACGACCTGCCTCCTCGTATCGGAAGAAAATCAAACTGTTCTAGAAGTAATTTTTCATTATTCAAATATTAACTTTTAAAATCTAACGACGAAAATTCATTTCAAAATATGTAACTAAGTTCATAATAACGATTTTTTAATTTGCGTCCATATTTTTTAATTTATTATCATTTAGATTTTAGACTACGTAGCTAACGTCTGAAGTTCTGTAAATAATACTATGTGAACTAGAGTTTATTCAGCTAACAAAAAAATGTTATAAAAATCAGATTTCTATTTTTAGAACATTTTAGACTTGATTAATAAATTGTTCGCAAATGTAGCAAGAAATCAAATACCAAAACATGCTTATTATTATTATTTAGGTACCTATGTAAATGTCACTCTATTGACCCTGACATCCGGCTTAAAATTAAACGTTGCTTTGCTGGAGAAATTTGAACTCTACCATCACAATTATACTTTTATGTTATGATTAATTAAGTTTATCTTAAGTTCACAAAACACTGATTATAGGTGAATAAATGTTTGATAAGCACACGGTCCATAGGGCATTGCTATTGACAAACATATTTTGTTACATTGAAATATTGGTCGATTTGAGGGTCGATTAGTCATATTTCGGATTTATCATATATACAGGTGTTAATAGAAAATATATCAGTTTTCAAGATTTGACAGATTAAGATAAGATTATAAGATATAGGAAATACGAAATTGTTTGATTTTTGTTTGGTTATCTTTCTTTCAGGTCGCAACGGAGCAATGTTATGATTATTGATAGATAAATTTTTTTATTCCATAATCCACATCGCCCGCGTTTTAAAAAAAAAGACGTGTGGCACTCGGGCACTGCCGCGGTAAAGCTATTGCATGCTATGCCTTCAAGCCACACCTCCGTACCCGTCGGAGCGTGAGGTTTTTCGTTACGGAATTTCTGGATTCGGTCCCCGCGCTCAAGGCCCGCGACAGAAGCTATGCAATAGCTTAAAAAAAAAGACGTGTGGCACTCGGGGACTGCCGCGGTAAAGCTATTGCAGAAGCTATGCAATAGCTTAAAAGTTACTAAGCTCTCTAGACTATTAACGTTTAATAACTTAATTCTGAGTTATTAACTATCTCCTGACAAAGCAATGAAGTAGAACTCTGTAGAACAGAATTTAGTAATTTGTTTTAATTTAATTTCAGGTAGAAACTGAGAGACGCGGGAAATACGTAGTTTGTTTCGACCCCCTCGATGGTTCATCTAATATTGACTGCCTCGTCTCCGTCGGTTCAATCTTCGCCATTTACAAGTAAGACATGTCTCACATTTCTTAAAATACTTTTTCACTTGACCTTCATCTACCATATAGTTAGTTACAAGTAGGTATAATTCAAAATAAAATTTGGGAATAAACTATTTCAAAGATTGTTCATGAAATAAATCTTGGTCTTTTATAAACAGAACGATCTCATTCATAATTAGCACATCAATAAAATATAAAAATTATTGCAAAAAATACAGAAAAAAAAAAATCATGCTCTATAGTCTATAGTCGCTAACTATTCGAGAACATTCTAGAAAGTCTTCCCCCGGGGAGCCCTGCGAAGCGGACGCATTACGTCCCGGGAGGGATCTAGTCGCTGCTGGTTACGCACTTTATGGCTCAGCAACCATGATGGTGCTGGCTTTGGGCAAAGGGAAGGGGGTCAATGGGTTCATGTATGACCCCTCCATCGGAGAGTTTATCCTCACAGACCCGAATATGAGGATACCGGAGAAAGGGAAGATTTATTCTATTAATGAGGGTAAGTTTTGTTGATTTTAAATTACTCGAAAGTTAAGAAAGTTTCTATTGAATTATTTAGTTGAGTTTGGTCTCTTCCTATTATGAGATACGCCTAATTTTATTGTATTGTTAATCTTTTGACATTATTAATAGGTACCAACTTGTAAATTTATTTTTTGAAACGAACACAAAATATATAAAAAAAAAATTCTCAAAAATTATTTCATCTCCCTTTTCGATAATGTAATGTAAATTAAGGAGTATCCATATAAATTTGCATTGTACATTTCTTAAATGTATCTACTTATTCTTAGAGCCTAATAAATAACGATAATATATTTTAACCAGGCTACGCGGCAGAATGGTCTGACGGTCTCAAGAAATACATAGAAGAGAAGAAATGTCCATCCAAAGGCAAAGCATATGGCGCCAGATACGTCGGCTCTATGGTCGCTGATGTTCATAGAACTATTAAATATGGCGGCGTGTTCATGTACCCGGCTACTAAATCTGCGCCGAATGGAAAGGTAATATAGTCTTGATAGTATTAACAGATGAAATATTGACTTTCTTTATAACCATGCTATCTAGTTAATTTACACAATCTTATAACAAGAAATATGTACCTCTTTCACATGGCAATAAAAACTAAATGATGAAAAATCCATCATTTTTACAACCATCGCTGAAGGATTTGATAAAAATATTTTTATATCTATAAAAATAGTTCAACATCAATCTAGACAACCTAATGATATCAACTTTCCAAACTTTTTATGAACTAATTTTTACTAAGTTTAAACACTGCCCATTGGTTGATTACTGTGGTTGATAATATTATAAATGTAACAATAATACCTCTAAAATTCTATACTGCTATTTTTGTGTTATCAGTAAATTTAACCAAAAAATAACGAAACAATATTTATTCTAGCTCCGCCTTCTCTACGAGTGCAACCCGATGTCTTACATAGTAACAGAAGCAGGTGGTCTAGCAACCAACGGCTCTATCCCAATACTAGATGTTCAACCAACCTCCATACACCAGAGGGCGCCTTGCTATCTCGGCTCGAAACAGGATGTCGAAGAATTGATGTCTTTTTTGAAATAATTTTAATAAATTTTTGTTAATGTTGTTGGTGTCTTTTATTTTTTGACTTACTTAACCTATGTAATATAATAAAACCAATAACTACTATTTCGAAACATTATAGGCTACATAGTTACATACAATAGGATATTTGAAAAGTTTTAGGGGTGGACAGTACACATGCATAGATAGGACACATGTAACCAGAATAAAAATATGATACACGAATATGTAATTAAACTAGATGTCTTTGTTTTTTGCTAAAATAAATATTTGACGATGTGTAGTGTAGTAGTAGTTTTTACGCAATCGTAAAAAATGTAATACTGATTCATCTTCGGAAATCCATGAAGTAAAAAAACTATGTAATCTATAGTACGAATCCTGTAGAAATGTCTAAGCGAAAAGCTAGGAATTATAATCGCGGAAGTTTGTAAAAAAAAAATTTGTTTTTTGCTCTTGATAATACTAGATTACTTAATTTTTTATTTAATTGGTCTAATTAATTGTTCCAAATCATAAATCAATTATCAGAGATCCTAATTTTCTTTCTCACAATTGACAACAATAAAAACTTAATAATATGTGTGTTATAGTCTAGTTTTAGTAGTAAAGAGGCGAAATGAAACACAAAGAGGCTTTATAAAAAATATATTCATAACATAAATTATGGTTCACGTTATCGTCAAAGGTATATTTTCTATTACCCATTTTAACTCCACTTTACACTCCCGCCCTTCTATCCCAGTCTTGAATCTATGGTTTACGAACCAAGCTTTTTCTCTATGGTTCATAAACAAAGCTTCTTGTCTATGGTTATATGAACTGCTGCTTCGCGATATTTCACGCAGTTAGCGCCAGGAACTGGTGGAATACGTCCAGAATATGCGGATCGAGATCTTGTGTGAACAGGAGAGTTTCTAGCGTACTGCTGTACTTCTGCACTTGCTCGTGATGCTGCAATAGAGAAGCATAAATTAGATAGAATATATCTGTTACGGGCAAAACTCATTGCCGATCAAAACCACTTTTGTCTTTACATGCAAGCAGTTTGTGGTATACCAACAAAGTTCTTTTTTAAATACATGATAGGCAGGCGTTTGACCACTATCCCGCCTGATGTAAAGCGGTGATGTGATCTATAAAGGAGCACGTCTGCCTAGAATAAAGTTTATTTGTTTGAGTGCAAAACGCTCTACAGTCGCTTCTGGTACTTGCTGGTCGCTGTCATGGCACGCTTGCTTCGCTCGCTCGACTCATGCGGCGATTCATGAACAAACTTGACACGTTTTTGGCTGATTTTTATAGTCAAAAGTGGTTTTGAGTGGGTAATAATTTGAATGTAACATATTTAGTACAAAATATAAAATATAAAAATGAACCGAATGCGAACTAAGTATTGCATAGTTCGTTAAAAGTGAAGTGCTTTGTTGTTGATGTTGTTTTATTCTAGATAGGAAAGGGCTTGACCACAATCTCGCCTGATGGAAAGCTAAGATGTGGTCTAAGATGGTACGCGCTTCCCTAGTAGGTTGAAAAACTTTATTTTTACTACTTTATTTTTTCCAATGAAAATAATATGTAGCTTTTTTTAATTTTACGTAAGCTTAGCAATGTGACGAGTCGGCTCGACTGCTGGTATGTAAACCACTGCTGCAAACTGTCTGCTTCTTTGATAGCTTTGTAGCGGTGGAGTGCATTTCTAGTAGCTATAATAAATTGTATTATTTTTACTAATATAATTTTTAAGTGATGAATTTTTATTAACATAATGAGTCCTGGTTACTTGAATAAATGAATCAATTATTATTAGTAGTGACTCACCAGCAGGAAGACCTGCGTGAGCCTGCCAACAGTGGTGGTGTACCAGGCGGTGAGCGGGTCCCGTGCATCTGTATCAGCTCGCACGAGGTGCTCCGACAGGATCATGATGAAGCGCTGGAACACGATGAGGAACAGGCGCTTCTGGTCCGTGTGCCCCATCTCCAGACGCTCCTCCATGCGCTCCACGGCCTAAACAACGAGCGATTAACACTGTATAATATCTTCTCACCGAGATATTTTAGTAATACATATTTCCCTGGTAAAATCTATAATATAAAAATGAATCCCAAAATGTGTTGGTAAGCGCATAACTCGAGAACGGCTGGACCGATTTCGATAATTCTTTTTTTATTATATTCCTTGAAGTACGAGGATGGTTCTTATGTAAAGAAAACGTGAATATGTACCACGGGCGAAGCCGGGGCGGACAGCTAGTAGCGTAATAATAATCTAGGAAATTTTCTCTAAAGAATAGTAATGTTTACTTGATAAAGAAGCATCTCTGAATCCTATAAATGTAAAACAAATTCACAAAAAAAATGTTACAGTTTAGAGTTTAGACTATGATGCTTACATTTCAGAAAAAAAAGACGGGTTACACTCCGGGACTGCCGGCAGAAGTGAAAACTTGATTATTAACGCTGAGTTCTCTCCATCCGTCTTACGCTTTTTCGATCAGGTCACGTGTCCTGACGCGAGTTTAAGATTTTATACCCATTACAGAAAAAGTGCTCAACGCCGCTAAAAAAGTTTTCACTTCAATAAATCTTTCAAGTATCTTATATAACATCTTGTTATAAGCAAAACACTCACCTCTTCCGTGGGTTTGTCTTGATCTTTCTTTTTCTTGCTCCCACTTTCGTCTTCAGAATCGGAACTACTAGAGTCAGCTCTGGCGAGAGCCTCTCTAGCTTCTTGTAATTCCTTACCTGAAATTAGCAAATACATTTATTACATCACATGTGGGATTAAAATTGACTGATCCATTCAATTTAATATCGATTCAGAATTAAGTTCTAATAATGAAAAAATTATAATAAACTGACAAAAAAACGAATATCTGTGTTAGAAAACATAGAAAGATTGGAACAATAAAATTACTCATTTAATTTGGACAAAATTGAATCAAATTAATAATCAGATGAATATTAATTAACAAACGAATAGGCTTACTCAATTTCATTGATATTTACATTTACAAGACATGTAGTTGCAACATTATCTCCAATTCAATTTTCTTACTACCAAAACGATTCCAACTCACTCAATTTAGACACGTGCTTGTTCATCTTATCGATCGTCAAGTGCAGTATCTCCCACAGGGGCGCGTTCACAAAGTGCGAGGCCATCTCCTTGGAGAACAGCCACGTGGCCACCGCACTGCACTCCACTATCTGTGTCTTCAGCATCTTGTCCACTAACACGCACACCATTTGCGGGTGTCTTTGCCAAAGTTCCCAAACGTTACGGAGCACGCAGATCTGCGCTTCTTCAGATTCTGCCAGGATCTGTGGCAATGGTATGTTTGACATTTACTTTCGAAATGGTTGAGGAGACGATAGGATATCTTTATCACCACTTTCGCCACCAGAATATAATAATAATATAAAATTATTCATAATTCATATTCACATTGTTTAAGGATCTAAGTAAAAAGAGAGACCTTAATACCTGTAATAACATTCGTTATTCACTACGTTATTTTTCATACACGGTCAAGAAACTTGTCAGGTTTTCCGGGACAGCTAGTACGCAGACGTTCTTCTGCCTTACTCTAATCACTTAGGGGTATGAATTAAAATAGATGTTGGCCGATTCTCAGACTTACCCGATATGCACAGATAATTTCATGAGAATCGGTTCAGCCGTTTTGGAGGAGTATGGTAACTAACATGGTGACACGGAAATTTTATATATAAGATTATTGTAAATACAGACCTAAAAAACAGAACACATGCCTTACCTTAAAAACATAATGGAATTTGGATATAGCCGCAAAGCTGTGCGATATGCTCTTGCTGCCAAGATTGAGCAATGTTTGCACAAATACATCGATCTTCAGCGGGTTGTACGACGCCGCGTGTGTCGACGCAGCCTCCCCTTCCCGGAGGGGATTGGGCAAGTCCCGGAGGACGTTTAATGCTTCTTCTGGAGTACATTTATTCCTCACGCATACAACTAGTTGATGGGCTGCTTCCGTGCCTGGGAGGGATGCTGTGGACGAATAATTGTTTATAATGTGTTAGACAAAACAAGTACTGTCTGCGCTACAACTTCATAACTCTATCTTAAAACAAAATAAAAATTAAGATGCATGAAGGTAGTAAGAATTCAGTAAATATGGTCTATATGTATATTTACTGAAACTGCGTTGAATCTCTCCATAAGAAAAAAAGAATATTCCTAAAAGCAACCTTATTAATTCAGAAATCGCTATATTCTGATTAGTGCAGAATTACCTTTAATGTAGACCTATTTTAAAAGATTTCATTATTCAACATTCAATCAAAAGGAACCAATCTAACATCTGGGAAAAAAAATTTACTCGAATTTTAACCACACTTCATACATAGAACTAGTAACAAATTCAGGAAAGAGACAAAATAAACAACAAAAGATGGATATACAGAACTGAATACAGATGACAAAATACCACTTCATGCAAACGGAAACACGCCAAGAGTCTTTTTATAACGTGTAAAAGCCCATGATCCAAATGTAACAGATCCCACTGATAAGCCACAACAATAGATGCTAGCAATTATAACATTGCTTCAGCGGCTTGAGAACCCAATCTATTTAATTGTAAAAATCACTCTGATCCTATCGTACGCTGCGGGAGTTTTTGCTTTTAGTTTGCACGTGCTCAAGTTAGATCGTTTAATCACAAAACGACGGGACACATGGGAACGAATAAGCTTGTATAGTGCATCATTATTTATTAACACAACTTAAATTGTGATGTCTACACGTCTACATAAGCAATGTCCAGCAAACTAACTTAATAAGAAAAATCTGAGTAATGTTCATTGTTCATTCAAATTTAAAATCAAACTCTTTCTCTGTTAATTATCACTATTTATTTTTTATTTAGACTTCTTCTTCATATTTTGACTGTCACGATTATAGTTTAACCATTTACCACCGACACTGAAATCATTATGAACTATTTCCTGAAGGCGGAACATAGCATATTTCAAAACATTTTTCCCAATGCCAAGACTATCCTTCACGTAGTAAAGAACCTATAAACGTGCAAAATGCGGAAAGCTTGCATCATAATCACTTTCTTGCGAAATGCATGCACGCTAATTAATTCGACTTTATTTTAATTTTTTCCATATTTAGTTCTTCAACTATCCGAGCTACTACTAAAGGTATAGGCAATAATATAATTAGAATTCAATGATAATCATTACTGAGATCTTGTCGCTATTGCAAAAGGGCCAATATTTTTGTACTTTCGTTTGAATTTAAAATAAGTTTAAAATATATTTGCATTGAATAAAACATACAACTCATATTTAGAATAAAAAAAAACCGAACAGGTGAACAAAACCAATTAATTTGTATAATAAATGCTGCATCATGAATGTTAGATATCGCATTTAAAATCAGTAATGCAATAATAATACGTTCTTACGTGTTCTCTACACGATTTATCTCTTGATTAGAAAAATAAACTTAGGTAAAATAACAGTTCATTTAAAGTTTGTAACCTAATGAAAATTTACGTTCAGTCCCTTGAAGTACCAGAAGGACGTTTCAATATTCAACTACATCAGAAGATGCTACGAAATTACTCCTTGTAGGCTTATGAAACTTTCAAACAAACAACTAAGAAACCCTCACACTAATAATTAAATCATCAGCTCTCCAACACGCATGGTCATTGTACTTAATGTCAAATAAACTTTAATATAGCGGGTTGAACGTTCGTTATGAACAGAAGATGTTACCGTTGCGCGTCGTACGCGCCCGTTCCGCGTTGCTCGCTCGTGGAAAAAACGGCGAAAAGCGCGCGAGATGGAAAGTGCGCACGCGACGGTTTTCACTCGACACTTGCTTGGAATTAATCGTTTTCAGCGGACCACTGTATTCTCGAGATGACTGTATGATGTTACGTTCTTGTAATAAGAATGTATATTATAAGTGTATGGAAGAAAGATTATGCCAAATTATTATTCGAATTTTTATATATTAAAACTCGTCGAAATTTAAAACTTAATAGGTATATAAAGATAATTACAGCGTAATAAATAAAAACAAAAATACTTTATTGTACAAACATATCACTGCTTTAATATTCGCCATTTCAATGAAAAAGAAAGCAATTCGTGTCCTTTTAAAGACAAAATCAAACTAATAACTCATATTATTGTCCACGAAACAAGTGTAATTACTAACATCCTCAACTTTCTACACATTACCCGACTCAGCATATAAAATCCAAAACAATAACAATATTAAGAGCATTATCACATTTCCTACACATGAGATAAAGATTTAAAAACGCATTAGGCATGTTGCACGGAAGTTTCGACATAGGCATTGTGGCCGGCACTTCGAGATGCAATCGAGGCGTAATAGACAAAGTGCTAATTACATGCTCGTCGGCGTCATAACATAATAAATGTAGGTACTATACTTGTACTACCTATCATGAACTATTAAGACAATGTTCCGAAAACGGTTAGATTATGTATAGGGTGGTTCATAGTCTTATCAAAAAGAAACTGAAAAAGAAACTAAAAAAGACATCCTGTATAAACTATATGCCCCGGAAATAAATCGACTTAACCTGTAACCCCGTTTTTAAATGCACCTCTTTAAACTTAGTGTTCATTTTACTTAAACTTCGCCTTCTTTTCCTTGCCTAATTTTAAATTAGTTCAGAATATTTTATTCAACACTAGAATAGGGGACTATAATGTGAACGTAAATGAATTGCACAAAACGACTAAATAAATCTAAAACGCATATTTATAGTTCAGTAAACAATTTATCGTAATGATTATTATTTCCCCGAGTTATTTATAGATGTATCAAGTTCTAAGTCATAAATTTATTTCTACTTCATACCTAATAATTATTATTAAACCGCATGCAGCATTCCACCCACAATTCCACCCCACCCGAATTCAGCTAGCGAACTGAATTCGGGTGGTTCACTTCTTCGATTTTTTATAGAAAGGCTAGACTAATGTCGCGATATTCCTATAGAGCTCGTAAGGGCCAAGGAGTATTATTGCAGGATTTAAATAGGTATTTTTATGCATCCATATGTAAATGTATTATATTTTTTATTATAAAAAAAAACATTTAAAACAAATAAATTTTTGTTTTAGGAAAAAACTAAATCAACCTTTAAATAAAAAAAAATTGTATATTTAAATCACCTTCTTAGAGGTTGAGTGATAACTGACAACCTAATGTTACAAACCCTAAACCCAAACCCTAAAGTTACAATATTTCTATGCTCTAACATCAAATTCATCATAGCACCCATCATAAAAATTCCAGATCAATGCAACGCTAAAATGACATTAGCCGCAAATAAAATCACAGATTATACACACGGATTCATTAATGTCAATTAGACACGCTCCCGTGTGCATGCAGCATGTCATAGAGGGGTTGATTCGTAGCTTTTCCCGCCAGTCCGCGCTGTTTGGTGCAAACGCGCCGCACGCGTACAGATAAAAAATAAAAAAAATAAACTAAAAATTAATATCGCCAAGTGGAAGCATACCGAAACCGATCGTGCAGTGAAACAAGTGAACAAAGATGCGGTCCGCGTTGCTTTGCGTTCTTTTTACGCTAATTGTGAGTATAATGAACTGTTTTCGCGCTTTCCACACATATTTGGCGGGAGATTAATTACATTTTGTCTGGTGAAAATTGTAGAATGTGTTTTATTTTGTCCGTATATATTTTATGTTACGTAAGTTTGTTTTGAATTTAATACGAATTAAACAATAGGTAAAAAGTTTGGAAAAGAAATTGATCTAGAAGTATGAAGGTAATTAAAATTACTAAAATTGTTTCACTATTATGTGATCATTAGAAATACAAAGATGATGAATATCTACTATAGCAATGTATTTAATTAGTTACATTTTTTCTGATAGTACTACAATATCAGTATTAAAATAATTATGTATAAGCGGTTACACGAGCAAAGACATTGATTTATTTAAAACAGACTTGTTCTATTTAATAAATGTAAACAGTAAAAAAATAACATAACTCCCATCGTCTCACATTGCATTAACTATATTTGAACGTGTCTTACAACCTTATATAAAACTAGTGGTCCGCCCCGGCTTCGCCCGTGGTACATATTTCGCAATAAAAGGTAACCTATGTCCTTTCTCGGGTATCAAAATATCTCCATATCAAATTTCATGAAAATTGGTTCATTAGTTTATGCGTGATTGAGTAACAGACAGACAGACAGAGTTACTTTCGCATTTATAATATTAGCACAGACTAATAATAATATACTACATATTAGTATGGATTTTAACAGCCACACATTACCACATATTAATTAATATAATATCATACACATAATGTCACAGATAATACAAATCACACGGCAATGTTCAATGGTGCATTTGCAAAAAGGCAAGGCAGCGACCTCCGCCATTATTATCATTCCCACGACAATGTGGAGCAATAGTGCTGCTCGTATCGTCTCTGAATCTCGTATTTTTTGAGAAAAAAAGATATAATGTCTTTACATATCAATGGGAGTAATATTGTGTTGTATGTGGAACATATTGTAATGAAAACATACAAAACTATTGAACAGATATTTTGAAGAGTCAATTGCATATTGTACCAGCTGCAGCTGTCAAAGAAATTTTTTTTTAGTATTTCGATTGGAAAACTCGCATCTCTTGTATAGTAAGATGATAAGCAGATAGATGAGCATTTAGAGTAAATTTGTATCGATGAGACTGACATATTTGTAGAATGAAATTGCTAAAATGAAAATTTGAACTTACATATTTTACCGTGAAAAAGTCCATTACATAAGTTATGAGTGTTGCCGATCATATAATATAGATCAGGAAAGGTATACCATAAATATAAGTTCGAATTCGACATTATATTCGACATCCAAAGAAACCTAGACATTGAACATACACAACATTTGAGAAATATTACATTTCACACAATGAAAAAGTCACAGGATTTCTCTGGTGGTTTCAACACAAACCACCAGAGAAAACCATTTCCACGAACTATCGGATACTAAAAATGTCTCCGTTTTTGTATCCTTCATTCCGCAAGTATATTGAAGTGTGAGGGAATCTCACATATTATTGTAATCTATGACCGGTGACCCCATACTAATATATTTTTTTTCCGGTTTATTTATTTAATAACTTTTTTTATGTCGATGAAGTTTTCTGTGAAAAATAACCTATTTCTTTATCATGGTTTCATCTGTCTGAACAATGTTCAGTGAAAATACATAAAAACGAGCCAAAACTAAACAGAAAGATAAAAATACATTTGATTTTTTCACCGAAACCATATTCAAACAATAAATAAATAATAAACCTTGAATAGAACTTAATCACAACATCTCCATTGAGTTATTACGATATAGCACGGTGCGTAGCCAAGTAGGCCGCGAATCAGATAATCATAACATATTGATCTGTTACTTGTTAGTAACTATATCTTATACTGACGATCGTTATGTACAAACTATGAACTACGACCCTTAGAAATGATACTAGATGCCATCTCTTTTGTAGATAATAAAAACAAGTCTCTGCATGGCAAAAAACTATAGATTATATCAACTTATCAAGAAATTAATCAACCAAACAGATTGATAGTGTATCCGCCGTTTATTTTTTATTTTTTTTTATTTGATTGTATGTCTATAGATGTACATACAAAACAAAATTAATACAGTTTTATCAATTGGTAGGAATTTTTGAAGGCTATGAATTTTAGAAAACAAGACAATTTTCGAACGTAAAACAAAACGACTTTGAATTTTAATTTTAAGTTTTATAGGTGATTGTTAAATTTATTTGTGACATACATATTATTGTAATCATATTGTTTACAAATATAAATAATGTAGACAAATTAGTCATTTTTTTGCGTATATTTGTATAAATGTATGTTTGATGTTGTAGCTAATTGCATTAATTTAATTTTATCCATACTAATTAATTATTTAAACACACGAAATTATTTGTATATCGTATTGCATTCCAACAATAAAATATCCTATTGGAAATACGAGAAAAATTCCAGAAAACAATAATTATATTTGAATTAGTGATTGGAAACTTCAAGCGATGCGAGGGTTGTAACCGAGCGCACGCAACCTGCAGCGCACGCCATCCACAGCGCACTTTCCCAACTATCAACATTTTACTTTCAAACGCATATATCCACGTTCTTTGCAAACGATCAAATACTATAAATCGCGACGATACTTCATGCGAAAACAATTTTAATTAATGATCATTTATTCGTATTACAGATACACAAAGGGAGCCGGGTTCGAGGTGACGACTTCAGGCCGACCCCGATACCCCTCGACGAATGGCACCCGACCAACCAGGACAACCAAGCGGGCACATTGCACGAAATTATCGGAACGGACTCACCGGTCTCCGTAGCCGCCGTTCCTGCTCACTACTGGGAAGATGCTTTGAGGCACAGCGTTTATCTTACCTTAGTGAGAGACAAGATTGATCAACTTATTGCAAAAGGTGACGTCATATCACCCAACAGCAAAATTAATCAACCAGTTTCGAAGGAAATCGATGACCACGACCTCTGGGAGAAAATTAAAAAAGCTCCGTTCGACCGCATACAATCTGAAGAACCCAATTCTTCGGGAGACGTCACTATTATGGCCAAAGGACGGCTATTAGAAAGTAAAGAGGGTTTCAGATTCACCGAAGACGATCGATCAGAAGAAAAATGTGGCAACGAAAAGTGCGCGGATGGTGTGAAAGCATTTTGGTCAGTGAAACGAGTGCGCCAAAGGGATCAAGAAATATCTCCAGGAAAATATCACTATGAATTGACTTTTTCAGTTATTTCTCAGATCCCAAAAAAGCAACGAAAGCCCTACGAAAATCCCATCCGAACATTTACCGTCCGCGAGACTACTCCTGACAGAATAACGGATTATCCGCAAGAATATAAAAGAACGGAACCCGTGCACTATACGACATCGAGACCTCAGAGGGCTATTTGGTTTCATAAAAATATAGTTCCAATTCCACCGCACACGAGACGACAGTATTCAAGCGGTTTGGATAGAATATTTTCTTCAATATTTTCCGATGACGATGCTTCATCATATGACCAACCACAACCGAAATATAGAAACAACCCAACGCCCCCGCAAATTTATCAATACTCAAAAATTGGACATGCAGGACCTGCAATAGACTATCATCAACAGCCGAGAGGAAATTCAAAACCCTATCCATATAGAAACCAGCCTTATAAATATGCACGCCCACCGCTTCAGGCTCCACCCGCAGGACCGCTCAATCATCATTACTTAGATTATGACTCAAGCCCTATTGTGAATGGCAGTCCATATCCATCTCAAGACACCAGAGTTTCACCGAGTCAACCCGTTAAATCAACGAGACCAGCAGTTTTACCCACGCCGGTCCCAATAGCTCCAGGTCCCAAAGACCAAACTTTTGACTTGGAAAGTCCTATGTATATAGACAGTTCAGATATTAAAGAGAATGTAACACGATATTCCGAAATGAATAATTCACACAGACCCATGTATAAGCCGAAGCCTACGCCTCCTAAAGTTAACTATTTTCCCGATCATATAAGACCACCAGTGTATAATGCGCCTCCTGGAGTATTTGTAACAATGGACAAAAAGCCTTTTAAGCCCATGCCGCCTTTGAAACATGTTTACAATTCTAAACCCCAAAAAACAATTAAACCGATCGATTTCAGACCAAGTCCGCAAGTTCACGACCCCCAGTCTCCAAATCCCGACCCATTATTTGACACTGCATTTAGACCAATAACCGTGAACTACGCTGACAGCAGCACGACTGAAAGAATAGAACACAATGTCAACGTGAAAAAGGGTCAAAATAAAAACCGAAAGAATAACGTGAACAGTAAAAAACCGAATAAGAAACATCAACACGAAAATATCAAGTCGCACAGGATAACCACTGCAACTCCTGATATAATAACAGCTCAAAACTTAGAAGAAGAAATAGATACGCTAGACTGGGCAAATGTTCTTGGTGCGTTCACTAAAACAACACCAATGGTTCTGCAAACAGAAAAATCAAACGATCAAGAAACCACAACCAGTTTCACAACAACTGGCAGCGCTGTCACATCACCAACGTCGAAAGGAACAACAACAACAACTATGGAAGCAACATCCAAATCGACTTCGACTACAACCATAACAACTCCAAAGCCCCCGAAACGCACTCGCCCACCACCGAAATTTACTAAACAGGACAAAATAAAGAAACACAAACGAATCATACCTACATCGTCAACTACTTTCGCACCAGAAAAATCAACGGTACGAAGATCGACAACGGAATCAACACCTGTGATTAGTTCAACAATAAAAAACATAAAAAAGGCGTTCTCGTGGGAAGTTAAGAATAAAACGCTCTCAACTTCAACCACAACCACAACGACGACTACAACAGCCCGACCTACAACAACAACAAAACCAGTTAGTACTACGGCGACCTCTACAACAACCACAACAACAACAAACGCTCCTAAAGAGCCATCGACCACCGGAAAACCAGAATTCGAGACAAGCTCTCCAAAAAGGAACCGTTTCAGACAATCTACTTTAATATATAAAGGAACTTCAGTCAAACATGACAGATGGGCGTTTAAAAATTATAGTACCAACACACAACAAGCACAAAACTTCAGAAGAACGTCCAACTTCCAAGGATACAGTCACTCCACGACACCAACAACCACACATAGAACAACAGAAATGACTAAAAGTAGCACTGTTAGTACCGACAGTCCTATCACAGAGAGTATCCTTCAGTCTCAGGTTGCCGATAGCTTAGAAAGTAACAGTGTATTGCCATTAGACAATGAAAATAACGAAAACAGCCAAGAAGAATCACGAGATCACTCCGAGTACATTTTTGAACACTCATCTGCAGCAAATTATAACAACAACGAAGTGATAGGTTTGGAATTAACAACTATTGATAGTGTTTCTCAACAAAATGAAATACCGAAAAATAAAACTAAGTGTCAAAAGAAAAAACAAAATATATCCACTACCGAAGTGCCCGCTGAGAATTTTAGTGAACAAATAACAACGCCTTTAACAGCGACAGAAGCATCGGCCACTGAAGACATATTTGAGCAGTTATTTGGCTTCAATTTTAACTCAGGCACAAGTTCAAAGGATAAAGAAATATTGGAAGGGCAAAGTTCAAATCATGCAAACTTTGTAAAACCGGTTGTTGACGATGATGATGACGATCTCACTGACTTTATGGACGAACTAAACAAAAAAGGCCAGCATTTAAATGATCACTCAAAAGACGATGAATACGAAGATGATGATGATGATGACGACGACGAGGACGATGATGATGACGATGACGATTCTAGTAATGAAGACGATGATGACAATGATGACTCAAAACCAAAAAAAGACCACAATTCCGAGTCAAGCAGGGATTCACGTTACGAAAGTTTCAATTTAGATCGTCCCTACAGTTTTCTAGAGTTAATGGCCATGGAGTAGACTGAAGTTGAGTGTACCGTAAGCTAAGTCAATATAAAACCACTAAATGCAGGAGGAGCCAAAACTTCAACATTACAAACAATTAAAAAGCATTTAAATACCATGTTTGTTAACATCACACTGAAAAATCTCTTTTATTTATTGTTAATTGTAAATATTTAATGCTGGTTAAGTGTAGAATAAGATAATAGCTATATTTTTTAAGAATAAATTATTTTTATTAAAACTCTTGTTTCTTACCTGCTCCCTCCATGGAATACTTGTAAATTGGTTCTGGTTTTAATGGTACAAAAGCAGCTAGGGTCTCAGGTACCATATCCTTTATTCTTTGGTGATATGACAATCTGTAAAGATAATTAAACTACTATTTAAAGGAAAACTTCATAAATCCTCCCATCGTCCTATCCTTCTTCTATGTTAATTAATAAGGCTGGTTGCAGAGCTTGACCGACCATCAGTGCGTACGTCGGTCGCGCTTGTCATATGTATGACTATGACACTAATGCGCATGACAATACGCGTGCGTATGGTCGGTCTAGCTATGAAAGGTTTTATGAATTTCCATACATATGACAAGCGCGACTAACGTACGCACTGACCGTCGGTCAAGCTCAGCAACCAGCCTAACAAGTAATTTCAATTTAATTTTCAAAACAGTTGTCTACCAAATTAAAATATTTTGTTATGTCTAGTTAACATAATAACTTTGCCTATTAACAAATAATTTAATTACCCATGTTAAGATAAAACAATTAAAATTTGAATGAATATACATAATCCCTAATTAAAATATATAACAACTATGCAAACATAAACAGTTAAACACATAAGAATACACCTACACACACAGAACATTTTCCTTATTAGAATAAACACACACTCACACATCCTTCCTTCCTTTATTAATTTTAATAAAAATTGACTCACCTTAAACATTTACTTAGAACTTCTCTAATAAACCTTGGTTTTGGATGATCAGGGTCAAGCTGAGCACACCCCTCCCAATCCTCCCATGACCATCTGTATTGGAAGTTACTCAAATGGTAGGAAAACCAATTCACTAATCTGAAAATTTTTGTAAAAATATTAAAACATGTGTATCAATAATAAATAAAGCTTACAAAAATAACAAAATATGCAATGTTGTTTTACAAAGTATGTATAATTGTAGATAGTAAAAAAATCACTAATTTATTTCAAAATATGATGATTAAAATAATAGAAGGACTACAAGCTGTAGATACAAATGTGTAGATTTCTATAATTTACTAGCTTTCCGCCCGCGGCTTCGCCCGCTTTGTGCTTTAAACTGTCCTATCTCTCAAGTTGGATCAAACTGCACATGGTGTGCGAATTTTATTATAATCGGTTAAGTGGTTTAGGAGTCCATTGAGGACAACATTGTGACACGAGATTTATATATATAATTTATAAACAACATTATATTCAATAAATACTCTGCATAATTATGTTTTAAATTAATGTTTATACTCGAGAATGTATCATTCTCCAGTTGCACAAAACAAAGGATGGTTAAGTAAACAACCTTAACAGACAATCATTACATAGCAAATGATTTTATTATTTTTATTCATGTATCAATAGTTATTATTAAATGAATATAACAATTATAACATTTATCTTTAAATTATATTTTTATAATACACTTTCAAATAATTTTATACTGAACATAAAATTACATACCTATCAAAGCAGGCGACATTCATAGTATCAATTCTCATAAACAATATCTCTGTTGCCTGAGCCAGTACTTGCGGCATTGTCGCTGGTTGGAGTTTACACAGCTCAATTAATATAGACCCGTAGCAAATTTCCAAATATCTCGGCCTCGGTAAGTTAAAAAGCTCTGCAAATATCACTTCAACAATACAATACTCCAGTGGTATTTTAGCTTTGTATGGAAAACAGAGTAATTGAGCAGCACACTCTTTCCTCTCGAGATGATAAGCCTCTATAATATTATGCAAATGTTCTTCAATGAGGAATCTCTCTATGGAATGTGCTCCGGGGAGAACTGGACCGTCAGGACAGTCGGTGTAGTCAAACATGCGGAATATAACTCGAGGCATGGGGTATGAGTCACCGTCATTGTGTGGTGGTGGCTGAAATGAGTAATTATACATGGAAGTTTACAATAATTTTTATATTTGTTTTTAATAAATAGTATAATTTTAATATTTTACTTCTCTACTTGACCATTAATTCATTTGTTTTAAATATAATATGAATAATTTTACATTTCACTATAAACTGTAAATTTATTAAAAGATTTCTATGACAAGCTGAATCTATACTTAAATGGTCATTCAATGAAATTATTCACTTTTTAAAAGTACCATTAATAAACTTACCTGAATTGTTGGTAGTGTGTGTTGCAGAGCCTCACAAAGAATTGAATCAAAAGCCAAATAGGGCCGAGGTATATGTTTTTCAGACCAATTATCTTGTCTAAGCTTCTTTATTTGAGCCCACAAGCAATCCAAATATTCTTCCTGTAAGTGAGGAGAGTCCGCTGACCAAACTTTCAACGCAGGCCAGTGCTTTTTACTGCGCTTGTTTAAAAACACTTCAATAGTAACTAGCAAGTGATCCAATTGGGATTCCTTTTTCTCATACAGCTCTCTACCCACCCAGGGCAGTGTAGACAAAACAGCAAAAACAAACCAATCTCTCCTCACTTGAGGTACACTATCCTCATTGGCACAATCAACTAATGTCTCCAATAAGGTCAGTAATGAAGACGCTGCTAACACATGGCAGTTCACCAAGTCTGATATAAATCTCAAGCAATATCTAGCCGCATTCCATTTTCCACATTTCAGATTTTCTTTGAATGTTTTTACTATGTAATCAACAAATTCTCCTCCAAAATTGTAGTTCTTTGCATTGAGGAGACCAACAAGAGTGGCATAGATAGTACATTTCTCTGGCATCCGTATCGCACATTCTGTCAATATACGTAAGATCTTTACGCGGAATGTACTCAAATCGGCTTCCAGTACACTTGCCAAACCTTCCAGATTACTTTCCAAGCTCGAACTACTCTTTTCACCAACGCGCAGTATTAGGGATTCTAATCTGTCTTCTATTTCTTGATTTTCAGATACACGGCGCCGTTTCCTGTGCAGACGTTCTAAAAGCAAATGAACAGAATTTAAATAAAAGTTTTTTTTAACCTTAATCTATTATTCTTTCGTGGCAAAGTTTACCGTATCCATCTTCTTCTTCATTGGCCCTTCGACGATTCATATTCAGCTTTAGATATTTTTAATACGCCAGTCTGTCAAATTTTTTTTTGTGAATAAACTGTATAGGACTATTTTAGACAATAAATGAAATTAAGCGATTATTAAGAGAACAACGCTGAAAAATGCTCAAAGAGTAAATTGTGGTAAATGCTCAATTCGAAACCGAAGCTACAGTCTAAAGTGACAGTTGACGTGCAGTTGACAATTGACTGCACAGACGCCACAGAGCAAGTAATGCACACAGAATATTTGTTTTTACTGTTCTGTGCACAACGAATCATGGCACGACCGCGACGCGCGTGGTGGGCACGACCCAAGCACTTCCCAAGCACGACCCCGTTTTTTCAAAAAAAAAATTCATTTTTCCAGTTTAAATAGTTCAACGAATTTATTTCTACCAAGAAGCATCACTATCACTATCATCACTATCACTATCACTACATAAAGTAGGTATTTAAAACAAAGTCGCTTTCTCTGTCCCTATGTCCCTTTGTATGCTTAAATCTTTAAAACTACGCAACGGATTTTAATGTGGTTTTTTTTAATAGATAGAGTGATTCAAGAGGAAGGTTTTTGTATATAATTTATTAGGTTTTAGACAAAGTGGGCAAAGCCGCGGGCGGTAAGCTAATCTCATATATATTAAACAAGCTTAACCCCGAGGCTCCACCCGCTTTGTCTAAAACCTAATAAATTATATACTATAATCTTCCTCTTGTTTTATATAGTTGCAACGAATATTATAAATATATTAAATTATATATTCAATATTTATATATTCAGAACGTACCGGTAAACTCGACTATTGACATCTGAGAGCAATTATTGACATTAATATTATTGATGTGTCATTTGTCAACGTCAATTAATTCAATTTTCATTTCTCACTTGTTCAATGTTGTTGTTGTTATTCATTGTTATTTAGATAGTAAATAGTTTAAACGTGGAAGAATAACAGCTTTTATTAGAATATTGATAGATGTGATACAAATTATTATTTACTAATTATTACTTTATAAAGTAATCTGAGATAGACTGGTTTTATCACACCCAAATCATAGTGCACATTAAATTACAAATAAGTACATATTATACTAAATTATCTTTAGATATGAAGCTATTAATTATGAGATAAGCTTATATTTTAATTGGGAATAACAACGTATTTCACATTGATAAAATACATAAATATGGCTGAGTTTGTAACAAGAAAAATATGTGAAACTATATCAACTCAATATCGTAGAATAATTGAACCTTTGGATAAACACATAACATTGAATTTACGAGACGGTGGTATTGAAACAAGGTATGACATCTCCCACAAAAAACCTATAATACGTGCGGCAGTTAACTAAAGAAACCTCCATTTCAACCTTACTCTTATAAAAATCTCAATAACAATTCTTTAAATGTTTTCTTTTATTTTTTCTAGACCAGCGAAGAGTAACGGATTGTGGTGTCAGTTTATATTACCGTCAGTGTTGATCTTGTATTGTATACTGGAAGATGTGCCGATTGTATATAAAATAAGCACATGTTTATCATTGGGGTTGGTTGCGTACTGCTGTCTATTTGTTCTGTTTCTATCTCTATCGAGTCTTGTTGTAAGGGAACCTGTGTATGGAGGCTGTGTTGCAGCGAGTTTTATTTCTACACTATTTATGTATGGTGCATTGAAACAAGGTAATTTTTGGTTGCAAGTGCCAAAAAATGTTATACTTAAATCCTAAAAGAAATGTGCAATGTGTAGGAATTTGATGTACCTATCAGATTATTAGCAAAAGCAAAAATGTAAATAGGTATTTTTTTATCTTACAACAAATAATTGGAACTAAATAATGGGAAAGTAGATGTACAAATAAAATCTATATTATACAAAATCTCTATCATGAATATCAAAATAAATTCATAATAAAATGAATATCATCTCATAATTGCTGCCATCAAATTAATACCCACATAAAAAAAAATTCTTTCACAGATTTACTCCTATCATTATCAGCATCAGCAACAACAGTGTTATCATTTGTGTGGCTGCTTCGGCACTCGCTCATAAACCTCCCTAAAACGTTCACAATAGGAGAGGCTGTGATTGTCGTTCAGAGTGTGGTACTGTTTGTAGTAATATCTATACTACATATAATATTGGGCCTTTCTAGAGAAGATGAGGAAATGTATTTTATTCATGTTTCTGTTTTGGTAAGTAGTAAATATTCTCTAGCTGTTATAGCAAAACTTATGTCATATATTAAATATATTGAAAAAATCTTTTGAGAGTAATAAGTTGTATAATAGTTTTTTTTATTTTTTTTATTATTATCTGCTTATTCAAAATGTTAGCAATTGTTTACACCTAATAGAATTACATATGTGAGCTTAAGTTATCTGTGAATCTAAGTTCAGCAAAATATTTCACAACGATCAACAACTGTTTGTTTATTTATAAGTTAAAAACACAACTTTAAGTAACTCATGAAGTATTTCTTTAATTCAATTTCAGGTGGTGTTACTAGGAGTAGTTTTAATGATAACAGGATTATATTTACTAAGAAAAGAACTAAGAACTATTAAGTCATTACTAATTATAATTGCATTAGGTGCTATGTTTGTGCTAGTCTTACTACATATATTGATTGGATCTGATTTTATGAAGCAAGCAATAAAATTAGTTTTTTTCACTGGAAAGAGGGTAAGAATATTATAACATACACAAATAAGTTTCAGCAAATAAAGATGTTTTTTTTTTTTTTGGTTATCGCCTTTTTTAAGTAGGTATGCTAAATGCTGTTTTCCTATTTCCATTATTCAAAATTAGTTTTTATTCAAAAACACATGTATTATCCCAGCTTTTTAATTTTTTGTCTTCATTCGAAAAACAGACAAAAAAAATGTCTTTTTTGTATATGCAGTGGACAAGTGTAGGCTGTACAGTGTACAATGATGATGATGATTCGAAAAAAAAAACAGCAAATATTAAAAAAAATTTTTTTTTTCAGAAAGAAATCATCACATTCTGGTTAATTCTCGTCCTCATATCAATATGCGCGTTAATGATACGTACGAAATTAGCTGTAAAAGCTACTACTGTGACTAGAAAAACATTTCATATACTGGCGTCACTTGTTTTCCTGTCTGGCATACTGTTTGATGTGAGGCTGATGCTCTTTGCTGCGGGAATCGTTCTTGCGTTGATTATATTTGTAGAGGTAAGTTGATCTTATTACTGCATAAAGATAAACTTCATTTAAATTACTTTTTTTATAATTCCTTTCGATTCCTTTGCATGTGTAGAAGAGTGTAGATATCTATACTTCTATACTAATATTATAAAGAGGAAAGGTTTGTATGTATGTATGTATGGTATTCACACATAAACTACTGAACCGATTATAATGAAATTTAGCACACATATAGAGGGTAACTTGGATTAACACATAGGATAGGTTTAATCCCAGAAATCCCACTGGAACGGGAACCATGCGGGTTTTCCTTTGAAAACGCGGGTGAAAAGTTAGTATTTAATATTTTTAAAGAGTGGAAATATTTTTTTTTGTGGGCAAAGGCACGACATTTTTTAATAGTAGAGGCAATTAAGCTAAGATTAATAATGATTTAATAATTTTGTTTCTTTTTTATAGGCTTTAAGAAAAAGTGAGATTGAACCAATTTCTTCAGCACTTCAATCTGCTTTCCTGGTATACAGTGATGAAAAGGTAAACGTTTTCACATAGTAAATCTATACTTAATACTATAAAGCTGAAGAGTTTGTTTGTTTGTTTGAAAACGCTAATCTCAGGAACTACTGGTCTGATTGGAAAAATATTATTATTGCAGCGTTAGATACCTCATTTATCAAGGAAGGCTTTAGGCTACATAACATCACGCTAAGACCAACAGGAGCGGAGCAATGCGGGTGAAACCGCGGGGCACAGCTAGTATAAGATAAAAATAATTTGTGTCTATTCTTTAATATATTTTATATTTTCGCTTGCTTTGTCGCCAACGTCCATACCACGTTGAATACACCGGTTCTCGTCCGATCACCGAAGTTAAGCAACGTCGGGCGCGGTCAGTACTTGGATGGGTGACCGCCTGGGAACACCGCGTGATGTTGGCTTTTTGCGATAATTTTTTTTTATTTTTACAAAGCTCTTCACCGGAAGGAAGTTAGCGCGGAAAGTTTATTTTTTTTAATTATTAATATCTCAAAAAATTGCTCCTTAAATGCTAAATCAGAATCTGTAATTGCTCCACTTCTATAATTATTAGTTTATTTTTAATTAATTTTTTTTAAAAATCCAAATACTTACTGAAAACTTGATTTCCCTATAGAATGAAAAATATTCACTTTTCATAGATTTTTTTTTGCTAGAAAAATTGCTCCCGATTTGCTCTATCAATTACAAAAAAAATATTTAATTTTGATAATTTTTACAATAATTAACTGAAAAACTATGTTTGCATAGTAAACTACTGCGCTATGACGTCATCAATTATTGTCGTTGCGACGCATAAGGGCCATATTTACATGTATCAGCACTGCAGCGATATCTGTAAACTGATTATGTTTTCTTATTTATATTATTTACTAGATTTCTGCCCGCCGCTTCGCCCGCGTTTTCAAAGGAAAACTCGCATAGTTCCCGCAAACGATAGCAACTTGACACCGAAAGATGAAACAAGCGACTGAAACACAAATTATGTAATTAAAAATTACTTGAAGTTTTAATAATATGAATAAACGTACTTAATATGCGAGTTTAGGGATGGGTAGGGAAATGTTTACAAATATACCTATAATAAGAATGATTTTAAATACATAATAATATCTGTTTCTTTCAACTTTTGCTAGATGAAACTCAATAATTAATTTATGTCATAAGTAAAATTTTATGTAAAACCTATTGTCAAAAATAATTCTTTATATAATTATATATTATATTATATATTTATTATATTATATATCCATACTAATATTATAAATGCGAAAGTAACTCTGTCTGTATGTCTGTTACTCAATCACGCCTAAACTACTGACCCAATTTTCATGAAATTTGGTATGTAGATATTTTGATACCCGAGAAAGGACATAGAAAGGAAGTTCCCCCCGCGCGCTTGCAAGGGTTAAACGCATTCGCTCAGCTGTTACTTTAAAAAATAAAATCTGTGAATATGTCGTACAAAACTTTGGAAAATGTTATTCGTGAGTTGAATAAGACTGTGTTACATCTGCAAGATAAAGTAACTTCACTAGAAACGCTTATTCTTGAACAGAATTTGATTATAAAAGATTTTGTTGAAAGTAAACAAATGCGAGATCCGACGGTACATTTGAGTTCACCAAATAAAAAGTGTGATGAGGAAGAGGGTAACTCTAAGCTGCGGCCACTTCGCGATGCTCGTCTTCGTGCGCTTACGACTATCAACGTCGCGAAGCCCAAGGTGCGAGCAGGGAAGAAGACATTGCCGCTCGCATCTCCGTCCCCACCGAGCGGCACTGACGGCGAGATCACCCCTACTACGTGTGCTACGAAAGTCACGCTGAACTCGCAAGACGCGTTCGTGGATGCCGATGGTCCGGACGACCGTAACGGAGTCGGGGCTACAACGGATTGGGTCGACGTGAGGCGGCGTCGAGTTCGACGTGAGGCGAGAAATGTAGCTCGTGGTACGGCCGCGCCCGGTTCGACGTCATTGGAGGCGTCCGAACGTAAAAGTTACTTGCATATCTATTATTTAAAAAAAGGTACTACAGTCGAACAAATTATAAAACATTTGTTATGTATTTGCCCAAATGATAAATGTTTGGTGGAACAATTGAATTCGCGTGGTGACTATGCATCCTTTAAGTTAACAGTTCCCACAAAAAATTTGGACACTTATATGTCGCCTATTCATTGGGCGGAGGATGTGCACATAAAGCCATGGCGTAGTGGATTTCGCAACCGTAAAACGACACAAAACCCCTAAATTAAAAACTATTTGTATGTTTTATCAAAACGTGCGTGGTTTGCGCTCAAAATTAGATGTATGTAAGAATTCTATATTAAGTGAACAATACGATGTTTATGCTTTAACTGAAACATTTTTAAATAGTAGTGTGTGTGACTCAGAGTTGTTTCCTAACGATTATGTTGTATTGCGTAAAGATCGGTGTAATGATTCAGGTTGGGGTGGTGTATTGTTAGCTATTCGAAATTGTTATGATATAAAAAATATTTGTATTAAAAATTACTTAAGTAGTTGTACTGATTGTCTCGAAATTACAGTAGCCACGGTCAAACGCAATGGCATTAATATGTTATTATGTGTGTTGTATATACCACCTGGTTCTAAGGATGACTTATATTATGATATTTTTAAAATATTAGAAGAATTAAGTACACGTTTCTCATCATATAAAATTGTAATATTTGGCGATTTTAACTTAAATTCAGCTTCAAAAAATGTTATTTACAAATATAATAATATGATTTCCTTCAGTAAGTTGCATCAGTATAAGTAATACTATTACGAATAAGATGGGTGGAATTCTTGACCTTGTATTAAGTAATGCCAGTAGCAGGGAATTACAGGTAAGTAGTGACACACCACCACTTGTCCCCATTGACAGTTATCATCCGTCTTTGTTGGTGAAATTAGCATATTTAAGGACTTACAATAAAAAAATTTCATGTGTACGGTCTCGCAGTAAACTAAATGAATGGAATTTTCGTAAAGCAGATTATAATGAATTATATGCGTGCATACAATCATTGCGTTGGGATGACGTTTATTCCTGTACTAGTGTAAATAGTGCCGTAGATAGTTTGTACACACAATTATCTAATTGTTTCAATAAATGCGTCCCAAAAAAGAGACATTCTATGAATAGTTCACGATATACTTATCCGACGTGGTTCACTACGGAAGTTGTAACTAATATAAAAATTAAATATTTTAATTTAAAAAAATATAAGCAGTTTGGTCTACAGTATAACCTTGAAATGTTCAAATACTATAGAAGTAAAGTAAAAATACTTATCAATCAGGCTTATCAGAACCATATAAAAAAAATTGAAGCCAACATTAAAGACGATCCCAAGAAATTCTGGGCATTTGTAAAGGAGCAGCGGTCATCAAGTAAGTTGCGTATCGAATATGACTATGATGGTGTTAAAGTAAGTGGTATTGACGCCGCAAATGCATTCGCTAAATATTTTCAATCAGTATTTTTAAAAGAAAAACCAAAACTTGATTATAAGGAGGCTTCGCTTGTATCCGGCGTCGCATCATCACGTATTTCTATAGATTACATTTCAAAATCTGATATAAAGCTTGCAATTCGGCGCCTTAAAGCGCATTCGGCAGCAGGTCCGGATAATATACCGCCGTTCGTTATTAAAGACTGTATATCAATTTTTATTGAACCTCTTCACTACATATTTAATTTGTCTCTCCGAACAGATACGTATCCTACCGTATGGAAAACTTCGCGTGTTACACCGGTTCCAAAGAGTGGCTCCAAAGTGAGCATTGAGAACTATAGACCTATCGCGGTGCTATCTACTTTTGCAAAACTGCTAGAAATTATTTTAAATAATCACGTCTCACAACAAATAAGTTCTCGATTATCGGATTGTCAGCACGGTTTTCGTGCCCGTAGATCAACGTCAACAAATTTGATTAATTTCGTCGACTACGCTTCTAAAAACTTAGATCGTAAAAAACAAATCGATGTCAGTTATTTCGACTTTAAAAAAGCGTTCGATCGCGTAGATAATGACGTCCTTTTGCGCAAATTTTCTATGATTGGTTTCACTCCCAGGCTGGTAAAATATTTTGCAGACTACCTCCGGGATCGTTTTCAATTTGTACAACTTGGTAGTTATCGTTCAGATCCATATGCCATCAATTCTGGTATCAGTCAAGGCAGTACCCTCGGTCCTACTCAATTTCTAGTAATGATCAACGATCTTCCTGATGTTATTAGTTCTTCCCAGTGTCTTATGTTTGCTGACGACCTAAAATTATATTTGGCTATAGGTAGTATTGAGGATTGTCAGGCATTACAAAACGATATACATAGCGTTTGCGAATGGAGTAAAATGAACCGTTTAGATCTTAATGAGGCAAAATGTAAAGTAATGACTTTTACTAGGAGTAAGTCTCCACATCTCTATGGCTATAAAGTTTCGGATAGGATTGTAGCTAGAGAGAATTCGATTCGTGATTTAGGCGTATTATTCGATCGTACCTTAAGTTTTAATGACCACATAATTGACTTATGCCAGAATGCATATAAAGCCCTTGGATTTATTTTTAGGCAGACTGCTCGTTTTAATGACAAAACTGTTATCATTAGCCTTTATTATGCATTTGTACGTAGTAAGCTCGAATATAACGCTATCGTGTGGAGCCCACATGAAAAAAATTACAAGTTAATGATTGAGAAAATTCAACGTAAGTTCTCAAGATGCCTTTTCCAGAAGATGTATGGATATTATCCCTACTTATATCCATCCTTGTACGTAACGGGGATGGTTGGAATGGATACACTGGAACTACGACGCGAGCGCGCGCTTATGGTTCATTATTATCTGCTGTTAAATAACAAAATTGACAATCCCGTGGCACTGGGGGCCTGTGGTGTGTGGGCACCGAGCTGCTCCGTGCAGTGGCGCTCGCGTCCGCTGTTCGCGGAGAGCCTGCTCCGGACGCGAGCCGCTTGGAGTGCACCCACCCATCATGCACTCAATTTGTTAAATAAATTTTTACGTCCTAAATCTGAAGTTGACCTATTTAATGTTAATATTGTATCGTTTGTCTCTAATTGTACCTTATTTTTAAGTCAGACTTTCTAATAATTGTTATCTTTGTGCGTTTTGGTATGTTTTGTACTGTAAGTCAAAGATGTATAAATGAATGAATAAATAAATAAATAAATAGGCTATCTCGAGAAAATGACGCAATCCCGGAAATCCCACGGTAACGGGAACTATGCGGGTTATTCTTTGACTGCGCAAGCGAAGCCGCAAGCGGAAATCTAGTAAATAATATAAATAAGAAAACATAAAAATTAAGGTCTTAATAGTGCTGCATTGCTGATACATGTAAATATGGCCCTTATGCGTCGCAACGACAATAATTGATGACGTCACAGCGCAGTAGTTTACTATGCAAACATAGTTTTTCAGTTAATTATTGTAAAAATTATCAATATATCTATAGGGAAATCAAGTTTTCAGTATTTGGATTTTTTAAAAAATTAATTAAAAATAAACTTATAATTATAGAAGTGGAGCAATTACAGATTCTGATGGAGCATTTAAGGAGCAATTTTTTGAGATATTAATAATTAAAAAAATTAACTGCGTTAAAAACAACCGACTTCAAAAACGGAAAAGTAAAAAATAAAAAAGATTTGATATTATTAATTACTACATATTATTTAGATGTGCTATTTATTAAATAGGTTTGATGTCGGTGCACGGGCTTAATACTAAGTGCTTAGTGTTTGGCACCGACTTCAAACCTATTTAATAAATAGCACATCTAAATAATATGTAGTAATTAATAATATCAAATCTTTTTTATTTTTTACTTTTCCGTTTTTGAAGTCGGTTGTTTTTAACGCAGTTAATTTTATTTAATACTTTTTAGTGTAATTTTCAACACGAATCAAACGAGCCCAAACTCGATAAAGTTGAGTCAATATATTACTGAGTTCCTATGGCCACCTTCCGATTCCATCATCAAATCAGCTCTATGTCATGATAATGTTTAATCGCTATCCAATTTACACATTTATACAAAATTTCAGCTCAATCGGTTACCGGGAAGTGAATCAAAGTTACTTGCTACATTCCAATTAAGTCATCGAGTACAGACAAAAATGCTCATAAAATAAAAACTACTGGGCCTAGCCGAATAAAATTTTTATGGGACCAATTCGACACCATCCTGCATCGAACAAAAAAAGAATCACGTAAATCGGTTCAGAAACCTCGGAGTAATCGGTGTACATACATAAAAAAAAAAAAAAAAAAAAAAAATATACCGACCGAATTGATAACCTCCTCCTTTTTTTTGAAGTCGGTTAAAAAAAAT